>NC_080174.1:82714384-82860901 GCF_950295315.1 Erinaceus europaeus | reverse complement strand
TTCTTTTTATTAAATTTTTTAAAGATTGTTATTACCTTATCTATTTGATAGAAACAGCCAGAAATGGAGAGGAAGGGGACATAGGGAGAAATACAGAGATACACCTTCAGCCCTGCTTCACCATTCATGAAAG
Organism: Erinaceus europaeus; assembly: GCF_950295315.1. Classification (NCBI taxonomy): domain Eukaryota; kingdom Metazoa; phylum Chordata; class Mammalia; order Eulipotyphla; family Erinaceidae; genus Erinaceus; species Erinaceus europaeus. The sequence continues at coordinate 82,860,768 of NC_080174.1, read as the reverse complement.
TTTCCCCCTGCAGGTGGGGGACTGAGGGGCTTGAACCCAGGTCCTTGAGCATTGTAACATGTGTGCTCAATCAGGTACGCTACCACCTGGCCCCAGCTTTCTCCCATTTCTACACCCTAGTATAGTCCTCTTGTGTTGTCATTAATAATGAATCAATAATGAACAGACAGAGAGAGGGGGAAGTGGAATACATTCCTACCCTCAGTTGTAGGAGGATATATGCAGTTATAAGTCATACTATAACCAAATTCTACTCAATGACATGTAAAGGAGATAAAAGATTTTTGCTTTCTGACAAAAGGAATAAATATACTATGCTCTGTCCTTTTACTCCCTACCCTTTCTTATTGCATTAAGTTTGGAAGATAAGACTAGGAATTCAGTCTCTCACCTTATGACCATGTGTATTATATTCATTTCCTTTTGCCAAATTAACACAAGCTTAGTGGCTTAATTTTTTCTTTTGAAATAATTTTAAACTGTGGTCCGGGAGGTGGCGCAGTGGATAAAGCATCAGACTCTCAAGCATGAGGTCCTGAGTTCAATCCCTGGCAGCACATGTACCAGCATGATGTCTGGTTCTTTCTCTCTCTCTCCTCCTATCTTACTAATAAATAAAATCTTAAAAAATAATAATAATAATTTTAAACTGAATTCATATTGTCAAAATCAAATTTATTCTATGATGTCATTTCTATCTTTTCTTTATGTGTTCATCATATCTATCTTTTTTTTTATTTAAAATACTTTATTTAATGAGAGGGACAGAGAAAGACCCAGAGGAAAGAAAAAACCAGAGCCACTGCTCAGTTCTGCTTATGGTAGTACTGGGATTGAACCTGTGACCTCAGAGCCTCAGGCATGAAAGTCTTTTGCAGAACCATGATGCCATCTCCCCACCCTATCAACTCTGTCTTTCCTTTGTTCTTCCTTGTTTGCCCAGCTCTTTCTCTACTCACCAAAATTCTGGTTGGGCATGCTGCTTTCATGCTCCCTTGGCAGCCTGAGCCTCCCTCATTATCTCATCCTTTGTCTTTCCATAAACTTCTTGAAGACAGAGACTTTTTCTTGGCTGGATTCCTCCACTCGCAGAAAATTCTTCTTGTTCTTTTCTTGTATAGAGAGGGAGACAAGGAGAGACATCAAAGCACTGTTCCACGCTTTGCATAGCTTCCCCATTGCAGGTGTTTCTCTGTGGTGGCGTGGACTTGAATCCGGGTCCTCAAGGATGGCAGAGTTTGCACTCTCCAGGGCTCTCAGAGATCAGTCTCCTTCCATCTCTCAGGTTTGACTTTACTTCTGGGCAGATTCTTCCCGCAAGGAAAAAGATGGCCACTAGTAGATTCAGCCTCTGCCTTACCTTTTACCAACTTGGCAACCTTGATGGAAAGACAGTATCTCTCTCATATTAGGTCCAGAAAAAGACTTGACCTAACTCTCAGTAGGCTAAATTGGGCAGGTCTGGGCCACATACCAACATGATGAGTGGAGACAGGAGAAATGGGGTAAACTGCACCAGAGTTGCAGAACTGAGAATAAGGGAAGGGAAAGTTTACAAAAGGAAACCAAGGTTTTGATACTAGAGTGAGAGCAAATAGATGCTGCGTAGGGAGACACAGAGAGAGAGAGAGAACACAAAAAAGATAACTACTGTGGGGGGAAGATAGCATAATGGTTATGCAAACAGACTCTAAGGCCTGAGGCTCCAAGGTTTCAGATTCAATCCCCTGCACCACCATAAGCCAGAGCTAAATAGTGCTCTGATGGAAGGGGGGGAACACTAGAGAAGATGACACATTATACTTCTTTTTTCTTTTTTTTATTTACTTATTTTCCCTTTTGTTGCCCTTGTTGTTTGTTGTAGTTATTATTGTTGTTATTGATGTAGTCGTTGTTGGATAGGACAGAGAGAAATGGAGAGAGGAGGGGAAGACAGAGAGGGGGAGAGAAAGACAGACACCTGCAGACCTGCTTCACCGCCTGTGAAGCGACTCCCTGGCAGGTGGGGAGCTGGGGGCTCGAACTGGGATCTTTACGCCGGTCCTTGCACTTTGCACCTCTTTCGCTTAACCCGCTGCGCTACCGCCCGACTCATATATATATATATATATATATATATATATATATATATATATATATATATATATATATATAATTTCATTTTTAGTAAAAACAAACCCTTATTCTTCCTCTTTGCTCATTTCTTTTTTATCATTTAGTTAATAAGTGATAAGAGCTAGAAAAGAGAATAGGAGGACCTGGGTGATAGCACAGCAGGTTAAGCACAGAAGGAGTGAAGCACAAGGATCCCAGTTCGAGCCCCCAGCTCCCCACTTGCAGGGAGGTCACTTCACAGGTGGTGAAGCAGGTCTGCAGGTATCTAACTTTATCTCCCCTCTCAGTCTTCCCTCCTCTCTCAATGTCTCTCTGTCCTATCCAACAATGATGACATCAATAACAAAATAATAATAACAGCAATAAAAAAAATAAGGGCAACAAAAGGAAAAAATAGCCTCCAGGAGCAGATAACCTTGGAGGCAAAAAACAAAAAGAAAAAAAGAGAAGAAAAGAAAAGAAAAAAGAGGACAGGGGAGGTAGCATAATGGTAATGCAAGATGACTCTCATGCCAGAGATTCTGATGTCTCAGGTTTAGTCCCATGTACCACCAGTAGCCAGAACTGAGCAATGCTCTAAAAAAAAAAAAAACTGGGGGCTGGGTGGTGACATATCTGGTTGAGCACACATATTACAATATGCAAGGACCTGGGTTCAAGCCCCCAGCCCTACCTGCAGGGGGAAAGCTTTGTAAGTGGTTAAGTAATGCTACAGGTGTCTCTCTGGCTCTCTCCTTCTCTTATCTCCCCTACCCTCTTGATATCTGGCTGTCTCTACCCAATAAAGATAATTAGCACAAAATAAAAAGAATTTAGAAATCATCTAATCCAAATGTCTTCATAAACAAGAGGCCTGCCACGGTTTCCTTGCCTCTACTAAAATTGACGCAAATTTCCATTTTCTTTCCTGTGGAAAATCCAAGAGATAGGGGGAGTCAGGCGGTAGCACACCGGGTTAAGTGAAGGTAGTGCAAAGTGGAAGGACCAGCGTAAGGATCCTGGTTTGAGGCCCCGGCTCCCCACCTGTAGGGGAGTCACTTCACAGGTGGTGAAGCAGGTCTGCAGGTGTCTCTTTCTTTCCCCCTCTCTGTCTTCCCCTCCTCTCTCCGTTTCTCTCACCTATCCAACAACAACGACATCAATAACAACAACAATAAATACTACAAGGGCAACAAAAGGGAAAATAAATAAATATAAAACATTAAGAGAGAGAGAGACAGAGAGGAATTTGTTCTTATGACAGTTGCTTCTGAATCCAAATGGTTAGGTTCATGGTCTCTACTTCATTCTTCATTTCAGCCTTGTTGTTGATTCAAGCACACAACTTAACCCAGTCATCTCCTATGCCTATTTTATACTAAGAAGTAAGACAGGAAGATTTTAGGGGACTTATGAATCAATCAGTCAGGTGAGAAGGGGGCATGGCTGGGTCAGGCAGTGAGGTGTTTTTGTTTGTTTGTTAACCTCCAGGATTATCGCTGGGGCTCAAGGCCCGCACTAGAAGTCCACTGCTCCTGGTGGCCAGTTTTTCCCTTTTATTGGACAGGACAGAGAGAAATTGAGAGAGGACGGGGAGATAGACAGGGAGAGAGAAAGACAGACACCTGCAGACCTGCTTCACCACTTGTGAAACGTTCCCCCTGCAGGTGGGGAGCCGCGGGCTTGAACCCAGATCCTTGCGCTTTGTAATTTGTGTGCTTAACCCAGTGTGGCACCTTCTGGCCCAGGCAGTGAGTTCTTCACTCTATCTTCCCAGCTGTGCTCCATCATTAGGCACCTTCACACAGGGAAGGAGTGGGGTAAGAAAGCTTGGGTGCCTGTGCCTCTCTGTTATTCCTTAAATAGAGCTCAGATTCTTTTAGTCTTTAAATGCAGCTCCATTTCTGTTATGGCCATTATTTAGCCAGCTAGTGAAACTCAGCTGGTCATACTTATTAATGAACAATCTGTCTTAAGTGGTCAAGTTTCTACAATAAAATGCCATAGAATGACTAAAACAGGTCTTTATTTTTGTGTAGCTCCGTAGGCTAGAATTTCTAGATCAAGGTCTGGCAGAGTTTATTCATGGTAAGTACTCTCTTCCTGGCTTGTAGATGAATAGCTTCTTTCTTTCTTTCTTTCTTTCTTTCTTTCTTTCTTTCTTTCTCTCTTTCTTCCTTTCTTTCCTTCTTTCTTTTTGCCCTTGTTGTTTATTGTTGTTGTTGTTATTATTGTTGTTGCTATTGCTGATGTTGTTGTTGGATAGGACAGAGAGAAATCAAGAGAGGAGGGGAAGACAGAGAGGGGGAGAGAAAGAGGGACACCTGCAGACCTGCTTCACCTCTTGTGAAGAGACCACCCTGCAGGTGGGGAGCCGGGGGCTTGAACCAGGATCCTTATGCAGGTCCTTGTGCTTTGTACCATGTGCGCTTAACCCCCTGCACAACTGCCCGACCCCCAGTGAATAGCTTCTTTCTCTGTTACCAAATCGCCTTTTGTGAGGAAGTGGGTTTTGATGTGTGTGAATAACTATTGTCCATTCAGCACTTTTTAAAACATATTTTATGGGAGTTGGGCAGTAGCCCAGCAGGTTAAGCGCACATGACACCAAGCACAAGGATCGGCTTAAGGATCCTGAGCACAAGGATTGGCTTAAGGATCCTGAGCACAAGGATTGGCTTAAGGATCCTGGTTCGAGCCCCCGGCTCCCCACCTGCAGGGAAGTTGCTTCACAGGTGGTGAAGCAGGTCTGCAGTTGTCTTTCTCTCCCCCTCTCTGTCTTCCCCTCCTCTCTCCATTTCTCTCTGTCCTATCCAACAACGATGACATTGATAACAGCAGCAACAATAACTACAACAATGAAAAAAAACAACAAGGTCAACAAAAGGGAATAAATAAATAAATATTTAAAAATATATTATATATATATATATATATGGATAAAGAGAGAAAGAGAGAGAGAGAGAGAGCAATCACAATGCTGAAGCTTCCTTCAATGCACTGGAGTCCAGGCTCAAACCTGGGTCATGCACATGTCAAAGCAAAGCACTGTCCACTTTGCCAGCCCTCACCAAGCACGTCTCAGTTACTAATTTAAACTATACAAAAAGAAAAAAATAATTTGGCTAAGTTGTCTCTCTCTCTCTTTCTCTCTCTCAGCTTCTCAGAAAGTGCATGTGTTTAAAACTGAGGCACCCCCTAAGCGGACCAGGAGGATAGAAATGTAAGAGGGAGAATTCCTCCCAAAGCGGTATCTAATTGAGATAATCCACTTAAAGCATTCAGCAGGCTTCCCGGCTTGCGATAAGTAGTTAATTAATCTTCCTAGCACTTATCTTTACCACTCGTTGTGGCTGCCTGTTCTCCAGCAGCTGCAATTCACTTTCTGTATGAAAACACAGGTAAAATCATTTAAATGGATTCCTGGCCAAGTCTTGTCCATAGAATGGAGCCATTTTACATTTTATAGCTCTCTGAATTTTGCAAAGCACTTTACCATAGATTATCTCGTTTGACTCCAGAGCAACACTGGTACAGCAGATATTACAGTGGATATTGCATTTTGTGCAAGAGTTAGAGTCTAAAGGAATATGTAAGGTAAAAATCAAGTACAATAAAAACAAGAAAATACCTTAAATTTGTCCTTACGATATGCAAGCACACCATCTCGTTACTCCAATAACCAGTGTTTCCCTTACTGTAATGACACCTTTTGTCTCTTTAGTTTAACTCTAGATGTAATATAGTTGGCTTGTGTTGTACAAAGTAACAATATTAAGAGCAGTATATGCTAACATGGAGACCCTGTTCTCTGTAGCAAGATGTTCACATTGTAAAAGGTCTAAGGGGCAGCCTGGAAAGGGGCTCAGTGGATAAGTGGTTAGACTCTCAACCATGGGCATCCCGAATTCAATTCCTGAAATAGTATGTTCTGCCGTGGACCACCACAGTGGATGAGCAGCAGGAGGGTCAGGGGTCTCGAAGGCAACCTCCCCAGTGGGTCAGGAGTCGGTGCGAGGGAGAACAGATAGACACCACACTCTATTGGAGGGTGAATCTGAACTCATTTTAATAGTGAAACTGCATTAGCTTTTATACTTTCTTCAGGTTACATTCAGGTTGCCTAAACAACCAGCTCATAAGGAAGTAGGGATAAGCATCATAGTCCTGTGACTTTGGCAGGCTATATGTTACAATGCGCCGCCCCGCCACGATCACCAGGGAGCCTGACAGAGTCATCTCCTCTGGACCTGCATTCAGACTTCAAGGAAGCTGGGCAGGAGGACGAGAATGGGTCGATGCATTCTCCCCCCGTTATTGCTACAAATAATTATACTGTCATAATTGATTAATAGTGCTTTGGCAGTGCCTGGTGGGAATGGAGAGTCAGAAGCACCCCCTCTCCCTTACACAGGGGCATATTTGAAAGTTACATTATGAAAGTGGGGAAGGTGGGTCAACATAGACGGACAAAAGAAGTCATGTTACTACCTGCCCCTCAAATAAAAGAATGCAGAGATTGAGGCCTCCCTGGTACAAGTTGACGTATTGAAACAAAGAAAGATTAATAGTTAAACTGTACCAGACCTAGATGAGCAGTGGTCCACGACTAGGCAAAGATCCGTATGCCCCCATAGAAGATTAATGATAGAAAGAGCCCTCCACAAAAGTCAAAAACAATTCTGGGTATGACCTCCCCTGAGAACAGGACGATACTAAGTATTGTACCATTCTTTACAGTAAAAGGGGAGTAACATATAGCCTGCCAAAGCCACAAGACTATGATGCTTATCCCTACTTCCTTATGAGCTGGTTGTTTAGGCAGCCTGAATGTAACCTGAAAAAAGTATAAAAGCTAATGCAGTTTCACTATTAAAATGAGTCCAGATTCACCCTCCAATAGAGTGTGGTGTCTATCTGTTCTCCCTCGCGCCGACTCCTGACCCACCGGGGAGGTTGCCTTTGAGACCCCTGACCCTCCTGCTGCTCATCCACTGTGGTGGTCCGCGGCAATGTTCCAGAATGATGTTGGAATTGTATGTGCCAGAGTGATGCTCTGGTTTTCTCCTGCCTCCCTTCTCCCTCTAATTAATGAATAAGTTAATTGAAGGGGCTGGGCCATGGTGCACTGGGTTAAGCTCACATAGTATGAATTGCAATGACCCATGCAAGGATCCTGATTCGAGCCCCCAGTTCCTCATTTGCAGGGGTGTAGGTTTACAAGGGGTGAAACTGGTCAGCAGGTGTTTCTCTTTCTCTCTATCTTCCCCTCCCCTCTCAAATTCTCTCTGTTCTATCTGATAAAATGAAAAAAAAAAAAAAAAAAAAAAGGCCTCCTAGAGCAGTGGATTCCAAGTACTAGCTCCAAGCCTCAACAATAACCCTGGAGGCAAAAAAAAAAAAAAATTAATCGAAAAGTACAAAATAGAATTGATACTAACCAGAAATAGCAATCTCATGCTACCTTTAATTTTCTTTCTTTCTTTTTTGATGTGGAGGTTAATGATTTACAGTTCAGTTGTTGGAACAAGGGTCCAATTTCTCAGCTGACCCTGATAGGTGCCTGCAAAACACTTGTACCCCCAACTTAGGCACATCGTCCTAAAGGAACCTTAAAGTCCCTCTCCCCCCAGTCCCATCTCTGTTCTCCTTTCCCAGAGTTCTTTGATATGGTGCAATATACAACCAGTCCAAGTTGGACTCTGTTTCCTCTTTCAGTTCCTGTTTCTGAGGTTCTGCCAATGAGTGAGGTCTTTCCATATTCATTTTTCTCTGTCTGGCTTTACTCATTTAACATAATTCCTCCAAGCTCCATCCAAGTTGAAGTGAAGAAGGTAACCTCGTCATTCTTCTTCTTATTATTATTATTTATTTATTCCCTTTTTGTTGCCCTTGTTGTTTTATTATTGTAGTTATTGTTGCTATTGATGTCGTCACTGTCGGATAGGACAGAGAGAAATGGAGAAAGGAGGGGAAGACAGAGAGGAGGAGAGAAAGACAGACACCTGCAGGCCTGCTTCACTGCTTGTGAAGCGACTCCCCTGCAGGTGGGGAGCTGGAGGCTCGAAGCCAGACCCTTACACCAGTCCTTGTGCTTTGTGCCACGTGCGCTTAAGCCGCTGCGTGACTGCCTGACCCCCTAACCTCATCATTCTGAATAGTTAAGTAGCATGACATCCTGTATATATACCACAACTTTCTCAGCCACTGTTGAATGCCTAGGTTGTTTCCAAGTTTGGGCTATTTTTATTGCCTCAGACTTATTCAGGGCAGCACCACATATGACTGGTCAGGCTGGTGAAATAGCTCATTTGGACAGTGTGCTGCATTGGTCTATGAACAACCTCAGTTCTGGCCTGGTCCCCTCCATATTGGAGGGAACTTCGATGCTGTGGTCTCTCTCTTCACCTCTCTGTTTTTCTCTCTATTTAAAAAAGAAGAAAACAGGGCGTCGAGCGGTAGCAAAGCGGGTTAAGCGCACGTGGCGCAAAGCTCAAGGACCAGCAGAAGGATCCAGGTTCGAGCTCCCAGCTCCCCACCTGTAAGGGAGTCGCTTCACAGGCGGTGAAGCAGGTCTGCAGGTGTCTATCTTGCTCTTCTCCTCTCTGTCTTCCCCTCCTCTCTCCATTTCTCTCTGTCCTATCCAACAACAACAACATCAGTAACAACAATAATAACTACAACAATAAAACAAGGGCAACAAAAGGGAATAAATAAATAATAAAAAAGAAGCAAACATATATGAGTGATTTTTCTTTTTAAAGCCTTATTTTTTTAATTTTAAAATTATCTTTATTTATTTACTGGATAGGGACAGTCAGAAATCAAGAGGGAATGGGGAGATAGAGAGGGTGAGAGACAGAGAGACACCTGCAGCCCTGCTTCATCACTTGTGAAGCACTCCCCCTGCAGGTAGGGACTGGGGGCTCGAACCTGGGTCCTTGTGCATTATAACGTGTGCTCAGCCAGGTGCACCACCACCTGGCCCTAAAGCCTTATTTTATTGTTTCACATGAGAAAGGTGAGAAAGGGAGGGGAGAGAGACAGAGAGGTCATCAGAACACACTGTGGAACACACAGTCCTGGAGATTGAATCTGGAGCATGGGGCATTCAAATTTTGTTTCCTACCTGTTGAGTTATGTCTGTCAATGCCTCACATGTGGATGGGGTTTGTTTGTTTGTTTTTGTTTTATCACTGGGCCTGGGTGCCTGCACTATGAATCCACTGTTCCTGGCCACCATCTTTTTTTCCACTGTTGTTGCTGCTGTTGGGTAGGACTGAGAGAAATTGAGAGAAAAGAGGAGACAGAGAGGGGGACAGAAAGACACCTACAGACCTGCTTAACTACTTGTGAAGCAACCCCCCTGCAGATGGGGAGCCAGGGGCTCGAACTGTGATCCTTTTGCAGGTCTAGCGCTTTGCACTATGTGAGCTTAACCTGGTGCACCACCGCAGCGGGTTAAGCGCACGTGGTGCGAAGTGCAAGGAGCAGTGTAAGGATCCTAGTTCGAGCCCCCAGCTCCCCACCTGCAGGGGAGTCACTTCACAGGCGGTGAAGCAGGTCTGCAGGTGTCTGTCTTTCTCTCCCCCTCTCTGTCTTCCCCTCCTCTCTCCATTTCTCTCTGTCTTATCCAATTACAATGACAACAATAATAACGACAACAATAAAACAACAAGGGCAACAAAAGGGAAAATAAATATTTAAAAAAATTTTTTAAATACTTAAAAAAAAATGAGGTGTGACAACTAGTATATGATATCAGAGGGGGAGGAAAACCCTAACTTCATAACAATAACGATATGACCACCATCAAGTCAGCAAGACTGGGCAAGCAGAGTCTTCCCTCCTGACCTGCCATCGCCTCAGCCCATCAGAGCTGCACTTTTAAAAAAAAATTATTAACTTTATTTATTTATTTTATAGAGGCAGCCAGAAACTGAGAGGGAAGGGGGTGATAGAGTGGGAGAGAAATAGACACCTGCAATACTGCTTCACCACTTGCAAGGCTTTCCCCCTACAGGTGGGGACCAGGGGCTTGAACCTGAGTCCTTGCACACTGTAACATGTGCGCTCAACCAGCTGCTTCACCACCTGGCCCCAAGGCTGCAATTTGTTTGCTCTTCCTCTTCACACCTCTTAAAAATATATATATGTGTGTGTGTGTGTGTGTGTGTATTCCTTTTTGTTGTCGTCATCATTGTTGGATAGGACAAAGAGAAATGGAGAGAGGAGGGGAAGACAGAGAGGGGGTGAGAAAGACAGACACCTGCAGACCTGCTTCACCGCCTATGAAGCGACTCCCCTGCAGGTGGCACTCCGTGTGCTTAACCCGTTGCACTACCACCCAACTCCCCTCTTCACACCTCTTGCTCCCTTCTGTAACTGTCCAGTAAGCTGCCTTTACATTACTCCATGTGAACAAACAGTCAGCCAGTTTTTCTTGGGGTAAGTGTGCCCAACAACATTTCTTAGTGGACCACAAAGGGAAGTCAGCATTAGATCCAAAAACCCACCATCATAGGCAGGTAAATCCTAGCATTGTCCCTAGGGTGGATATTGCTGTTGACTTTCTTTGCTGCCTCTATCTAGCTTGGCTTCCACTTTCTCTGCCTTCACAGTGAACTGACTAGCCTTCTCCCTCTGCCCTTCTAACAGAACAGAACAACAACAACAAAATCAGATAGAGTATAAAGGAATAATGGCTACTATTAATGAGCACTCCATATAGATTATCACAACAAATTTTCACAATACAATTCCCATCTTGTAGGTTAAGAAAAATGAGATTCAAACAGACCAAATAACTGAAAGGGCAGAACCAGGATCTAACCCTAGGGCTGCCTAGTTACTTTCTCATAGAGTATGCTTCCCTAGCAAAGGAGTCAGTTTTGAAAATAGAGTATAGGTCTGGGAGGTAGCATAATGGATAAAGCTTTGGACTCTCAAGCATGAGGTCATGAGTTCAATCCCTGGCGCACATGTACCAGAGTGATGTCTGGTTCCTTCTCTCTCCTCCTATCTTTCTCATTAATAAATAAAATCCTTAAAAGAGAGAGAGTGGTCTGGGAGGTGGCGCAGTGATAAAGCTTTGGACTCTCAAGCATGAGGTCACGAGTTCGATCCCCGGCAGCACATGTGCCAGAGTGATATCTGGTTCTTTCTCTCTCCTCCTATCTTTCTCATAAATAAATAAAATCTTAAAGAGAGAGAGAGAGAGAGAGAGAATGGGAATCAGGCAGTAGTGCAGCAGGTTAAGCACAAGTGAAAGGACCAGCGTGAGGAACCCGGCTCCAGCCCCCGGCTCCCCACCTGCACGAGAGTCGCTTCATAGGTGGTGAAGCAGGTCTGCAGGTGTCTGTCTTTCTCTTCCCCTCTTCTTTCCATTTCTCTCTGTCCTATATAACAACAACAATAATAACTACAACAACAATAAACAAGGGCAACAAAAGGGAAAATAAATAAATTTGAAAATTAAAAAAAAACAAGGGCAACAAAAAGGAAATAAATATTTTTAAAAAACTATATATGTTTCTGTATTTATTTCATGAAAAGAGGCCAGAGGACTGTTTCTGATCTATGTGATATCAAGGACTGGACCTAGTTCTATGTAAGAATATGTTAAGGCAGATAAGCAAATGCAACTAATGAAGTCTATGTATTGAATATCCTGTGATAATACAGCAGTTACCAAGTGAAGGGAGAAGTCCATCATTCCTCTTGTGGGGCTCCTTCATGTATTTTATTTATTTATTATTAGCAGCTTACTGCTCAGCTCTGTTTAATGATGGTGCTAGGCATTGAACCTGGGGTGTCAGAGCCTCAGGTACTAAAGTCTTTTTACATAAATATTATGCTGTCTCCCTGCCCTTCTTCAAGTATTTCATGGAGCTCCAAGGGTGATAGTTATAGAAGGAGGTGATTCATCACCCCCACTTATCTGTAATATACAGCATCATTTATTATATGTCTGTAACAGGCATAAAGGAGTCATCAAACTGCTGAAGGTTTGAAAGTTATCATCTAAAGAGAAGTGACGTTAAGGTTTTTTTTAAAAGAAAATCTCTAAAATGTTTAGACAGTTATTCAGGAACATCTTTTGGCTAATGTAAAAAGAAATTATTTATTTATTGGATAAAGACAGAGGGAAATTGAGAGGGGGGAAAAGGGAAGATAAAGAGGGAGGGGGACTAGGAGAGAAAGAGACACTTGCAGCATCGTGAAGCTTTCCACCTGCAGGTGGGGACTGGGGACTTGAACATGGGCCCTTGAGCATTGTAACATGTGCGCTCAGCCAGGTGCGCCACCACCAACCCCCAATAAGTAGTGCTGAACTACTTATTTAACTTTTTTATTTTTATTTTATTTATTTTTTACCAGAGCACTGCTCAGCTCTGGCTTGTGGTGGTGTAAGGAATCAAACCTGGGACTTGAAGCCTCTGGCACGAGTCTCTTTGCGTAAGTATCATGCTATCTCCCCCGCCTTGCTAATTTTTTGAAATAAGAGTTGTAGTACTACTCAATTTAATTCCTCTATCTCAGTAAAAATTTCAGTTGAGGGAGTCGGGCGGCAGCACAGCAGTTTAAGCGCACGTAGCACAAAGTGCAAGGACCGGTGTAAGGATCCTGGTTTAAGCCCTCCCACCCCTCACCCGCTCCCCACCTGCAGGAGAGTCGCTTCACAGGCGGTGAAGCAGGTCTATAGTGTCTATCTTTCAATCCCCTTCTCTGTCTTCCCCTCCTCTTTCCATTTCTCTCTGTCCTATCCAACAACAATGACATCAATAACAACAATAATAACTACAGCAACAATAAAAAACAAGGGCAACAAAAGGGAATATTTTTTTAAAATTTCAGTATGTAGACAAATATAGAGTTGATCAGAAACTTCCATATTCAATATTATTTTAATCAATCTATTAACTCTTGTACTTGGTACCCTCCAGCAATAAGAGCAGTTTTATCATCCCATGATGTATCTGGGAGGGAGATGCCACTGAAATACCAGGAACAAAAGAGATGCTTTACAGTGGCTGTGGTTAATTTGTGCTGATCAATAACGTCTTGCTCGTGTAACCAATATTTTTATTTGCAAAATGGTAAATTTGAGAGATGGATTACTAATATAATGTGTAACAATGGCAAAGAAGCCAACTAAACTGTGTAAAGACTATGTCAGCAGGAACCACACATCTAGAAAAAAAAAAAAAAGCTAGAGTATATAACACCAATGAGCATATTATTTTAACCCCAAGAGTGATCGCCAAATAATCTGGGATTTTTCTTCTTTCTTTTTTTCTATATTATATAGTAGCATCCACAAACATATTTTCAGTGAAGACACCTAAGTTCCCAGTTCCATATGCTTCATATGGATTGGATAACTGACAGATAAGAAGTCAGTGGTTTAGGGAGTCCAGCGGGTTAAGCGCACGTGGTGCAAAGAGCAAGGACCGGCTTAAGGATCCAGATTCACAGGCGGAGAAGCAGGTCTGCAGGTGTCTTTCTCTCCCCTCTCTGTCTTCCCCTCCTTTCTTCATTTCTGTCTGCCCTATCCAACAACGACAACCTCAATAACAACAACAATAAAACAAAAAGGCCAACAAAAGGGAAAAATAAGTAAATATTAAAGAAAAAAAAATTTTTAAGTCAATGATTTAAAAAAAAAGTCGGGGGTCGGGCAGTAGCGCAGTGGGTTAAGCACATATGGCGCAAAGCTCAAGGACGGGAGTAAGAATCCTGATTGGAGCCCCTGTCCCCCTACCTGCGGGGAAATTACTTCACAAGTGGTGAAGCAGATCTACAGGTGTCTTTCTCTCCCGCTCCATTTCTCTCTGTCTTATCCAACAACGACATCAACAACAACCACAACAAAGATAAACAAGGGCAACAAAGGCGAAAAAAAAAAGTCAAGGGTTATAATAAAGAGAAATCAGGGTTGAGGAGATAGCATAACAGCTAAGCAGAAGACTTTAATATCTGAAGCTGTGAGGTCCTAGGGTTCAAGCCCCAGCACCACCATAAACTAGGGCTGGACTGTGCTCTACTCCCTGTCTCTTTTGGGGCCAGGTGGGAGGCACACCTGCTTGAGAGCACATGTTACATTACACAAGAACTCAGCCTCTGGTCTCCATCTGTAGGGATAAAGCTTTGTGAGTGGTGAAGCAGTGCTGCAGATATCTCTCCGTCTCTCTCCCTCCCCCTTCTCTCTCCGTTTCTGGATGTCTCTATCAAATAAAGATTTTTAAAAATTTTTTGTTTATTTATTTATTTACTTATATTAAAAAAAGGAGACATTAACAAAACCATAGGATAGGAGGGGTACAACTCCACACAATTCCCACCACCAGATCTCTGTATCCCATCTCCTCCCCTGATAGCTTTCCCATTCTTTATCCCTCTGGGAGTATGGACCCAAGGTCATTGTGGGTTGCAGAAGGTGGAAGGTCTGGCTTCTGTAATTGCTTTCCTGCTGAAGATGGGCGATGACAGGTCAATCCATATTCCCAGTCTGCCTCTCTCTTTCCTTAGTAGGGTGGGTCTCTGGGGAAGTGGAGCTCCAGGACACATTGGTGGGGTCATCTGTCCAGGGAAGTCTGGTTGGCATCATGCCGGCATCTGGAACCTGGTGGCTGAAAAAAGAGTTAACATACAAAGCCAAACAAATTGTTGAACAATCATGGACCCAAAGGTTTGAATAGTGGAGATGAAGTGTTGGGGGGTACTCACTGCAGACTATTGTGTACTTTTGCTTTCAGGCATGTATTTTGCCCTAGTTTATGGATACGTGTGAACATATGCTCTATCTCAGGGGACCTGGTCTATATCTAGGTTTTGGGACTTGGTTAGGAAGTGAACCGCCTGGAATGGAATTAAAGAATACCATGAAAGGAAAGGTCTCACCCGAGTAATGAAGCTGAAAGGTTGTCATTCCACACCTGAAGTCTCTGGACACAGTCTGAAGTGAAGCATGCTGGGGTGGCACTTGTTGCTTTGATTAAGTTGGGATCGGCGGATGCAATATTATTTGGTATGAATTGAGAGAAGCATGCAGGAAAGTGGGCCCCACTCTAAGGTTTCAGGACTAGGGGAAATATAGGATCTATAGTGGAAATATGAGGTTCCTGCTATCTTAGGGTTCAAGAAGACAATAGATAGTTATTGTTATCATCACATTATTTGGAAATTGTGTTAACTTTGAAAAGTCCCTTTGTCAGGATTAGCTGTATACTATCCAAAATCTTGTATATAGCTGTGCCACCGGTTGCTTCTGTTCTCCCTGGTCTAGGCTTTTGAGAGAGTCAACATGTCAAAGACAGCCTATGTATTAAAAAGACTCAGTCTGTGCTTTAAAAAGTTTGAGACATACAATCACTTTTCCCCCCTCTCATATTAATTAAATAGTGATTTATATGGCTACAAATTAATAGGAGTGTACATAAACACCATTCCCACCACCAAAGACTGTATCCCATCCCACCCACCCCCCCACCCCCCACCCCTGCCACCCTGGGAAGTTGAACATCCACTCTCACCTCACCCCAGGGTTTTTACTTTGGTGCCCTACTCCAGGTTTAGTCAAATCCTGCTTTTAGTTTCCCTTTCTGTTCTTCTTTCTGAATTTCTGTTGATGAGTGGGATCATCCCATACTCATCTTTATCTTTCTGACTTAGCTCACTTAACATAATTCCTTCTAACTCCATCCAAGATGGGTCAGAGAAGGTGGGTTCATTATTCTTAACAGCTGTGTAGTATTACATTGTGTATATATACCACAGCTTTCTCAGCCACTCATCTGTTGTTGGGCACCTGGGTTGCTTCCAGGTTTTAGCTATTATGAATTGTGCTGCTATGAACATAGGTGTACACATATCTTTTTGGTTGGGTGTTATGGAGTCCTTGGGGTATATCCCCAGGAGAGGAATTACTGGGTCATATGGAAGGTCCATGTCTAGCCTTGTAAGAGTTCTCCTGACTGCTTTCCACAGAGGCTGGACCAGTTTACATTCCCACCAGCAGTGCAGAAGGGTTCCTTTGTCTCCACAGCCTCTCCAGCATTTGTTGCTGCTGTCCTTTTTGATGTATGCTATTCTCACAGGGGTGAGGTGGTATCTCAGTGTTGTCTTTATTTGCATTTCTCTGACAATCAGCGACCCGGAGCAGTTTTTCATGTGTTTGTTAGCCTTTTGGATCTCCTCTGAAGTGAATGTTTTGTTCATATCCTCTGCCCATTTTTAGATGGGGTCATTTGCTTTTTTTGGTGCTAAGTTTGCTGAGCTCTTTGTATATTTTGGTTATTCGTCTCTTGTCTGATGTATGGCATGTGAAGATCTTCTCCCATTCTATGAGAGGTCTCTTTGTGTGATAGTTTCTTTAGCTGTGCAGAAACTTTTCAATTTGATGTAGTCCTATTGGTTTGTTTCTGCTTTAGGCTTCCTTGAAATTGGGTTTATTTCATCAAAGATGTCCTTGAGGTTTAGGTGGGAAAGTGTCCCACCAATGTTTTCCTCTAAGTATTTGATAGTTTCTGGTCTAATGGAAAGATATCCCATGCTCATGGACTGGAAGAATAAATATCATCAAAATGAATATTCTCCCTAGAGCCATATACAAATTTAATGCAATATCCATCAAAGTTCCACCAAGCTTCTTTAAGAGAATAGAACAAAAATTACAACCATTTATCTGGAACCAGAAAACACTTAGAACTGCCAAAACCATCTTGAGGAAAAGAAACAGAAATGGAGGCATCACACTCCCAGATCTCAAACTATATTATAAGGCCATCATCATCAAAAAAAAAGCCTGGTACTGGAACAAAAATAAAGATATATTGTTTAAAATTATTTTAATTTTATTTATTCATTATTGGATAGAGACAGTGAGAAACTGAGAGGTGATGAAGGGCAGAGAGTGGGAAAGAGAGAAACACCTGCAGCCCTGCTTCACCACTCCTGAAGCTTTCCCCCAGGAGGGGACCAGGGGCTTGAGCCCAGGTCCTTGTGCACTGTAATGTGTGCACTTAACCAGGAGTGTCACCACCTGGCCCCTTAAAAATGATTTTTTTAAAGAAAAATTAAATCTATTTAACTTCTTTAAAAATATTATTATTTATTTATTTATTGGATAGAGACAGCCAGAAATCTAGAGGGAAGGGGATGATAGAGACGGAGAGAAACAGAGAGACACCTCCAGCCCTGCTTCATCACTCACAAAGCTTTCCCCCTGAAAGTGGGGACTGGGGGCTCGAATTTGGGTCCTTGAGCACTGTAATGTGTGCACTCAACCAGATACACCACCACCTGGCCCCAGTCTGTTTAATTTTTTAAATTTTTTTAAATATTTATTTATTTTCCCTTTTGTTGCCCTTGTTGGTTTTTTTTATTGTTGTTGTAGTTATTATTGTTGTTGTTATTGATGTCATCATTATTGGATAGGACAGAGAGCAGTGCAGAGAGGAGGAGAAGACAGAGAGGGGGAGAGAAAGATAGACACCTGCAGACCTGCTTCACCGCTTGTGAAGCGACTGGACTCCCCGGCAGGCGGGAAGCGGGGGACTTGAACCCAGTTCCACACTGGTCCTTGCACTTTGCGCCACATGCACTTAACCTGCTACGCTACCTCCGGACTCCCTCTGTTTAACCTTTTAATAAAATGCTTTTTTTTTTTTTTAATAAAATGCTTTTATGTGATCCGGGAGGTGGCGTAGTGGATAAAGCATCGGACTCTCAAGCATGAGGTCCTGAGTTCAATCCCCGGCAGCACATGTACCAGAGTGATGTCTGGCTCTTTCTCTCTCCTCCTGTTTCTCATTAATAAATAAATAAAATCTTTAAAATAAAATAAAATAATAAAATGCTTTTATTTTTAGTAAAATGATAAGATTCTAACAACCATCCCACAAGACTTCTCCCACTAGTGAAGTCTGAACCCAGAACCGATCCCTAGGCATAGCGGTAAATAACTAGGATACTCCAAGTAGACCTCAGAGCAAAGCCTGTGGACGGTGCCCTGAAACTTGTACAATGACTACAGAATCCTGACGTTTTCTTCCAAGTTCTGTCTGGGAGGTTGCACCGTGGTTAAAGTGGTGGGCCTTCAAGCACGAGATCCTGAATTCAACTGCCTGTATTGCATATGCCAAAATCATGCTCCAGTTTGCTCTTTCTTCCCTCCATAACTATTTGGAAAGTTTAGCTTTTGCTCAGTTCCCCCCTACAAACAGTAGGTTTTTTTCATTAGTGATTTAATATTGATTTACAAAATTATGAGATAATGAAAAATCGGGCGGTAATGCAGCGGGTTAAGTGCAGATGGCGCAAAGCACAAGGACTGGAGTAAAGATCCCAGTTCAAGCTCCCTTCCCTCCCCACCTGCAGGGGAATCGCTTCACAAGCGGTGAAGCAGGTCTGTAGTGTCTATCTTTCTTCCCGCCTCTCTGTCTTCCCCTCCTCTCTCCATTTCTCTTTGCCCTATCCAACAACAACGACATCAATAATAAGTACAAAAAAAAAACAAAAAACAAGGGCAACAAAAGGGAATAAATAAATAAATATTTTTTTAAAAATTATGAGCTAACAGGGGTATAAATCCACATCATTCCCACCACCAGAGTTCTGTCCCTATTCCCTCTATTGGAAACTGCAAAAACTTCTCCCAAGGTCACAGATGTGGAGTGACTATTATTTCTATAACTATATATCTATATTGATATATGTTTGCCCCTTTTTCCCTATGATCCTGCCTTCTCTTCCTTTTTTAAAAAAGATTCCTTTAAATATTTATTTACTTATTCCCTTTTATGTTGCCCTTGTTTTTTTTTGTTGTAGTTATTATTGTTGTTGTTATTGATGTCATCATTGTTAGATAGGACAGAGAGCACTTTGCACCACATGTGCTACTGCCCGACTCCCCTTCTCTTCCTTTCTAAGTCACACCTAAACCTATTACTACTTCTGAATGTCCTTTCTTTTTTCTTCTTTTTTCTCCAGGTCCAGATGGAAATGGAGTTCAGAATCCTCTGGTTATCTTCCCCTTTCTCCCACTCTGGGAGTATGGACCAAAATTCTTTATGAAGTTCAGAAGGTGGGAGTTCTCGCTTCTGTAATTGCTTCTCTGCTGGATATGGGCATTGGCAGGTTGATCCATACCCCCATTATTAATAAATAAAAACAAGTCAAAGGGAGTCGGGCTGTAGCGCAGCAGGTTAAGCACAGGTGGCACAAAGCGCAAGGACTGGCTCCCCACCTGCAGGGGAGTCGCTTCACAAGCGATGAGGCAGGTCTGCAGGTGTCTATCTTTCTCTCCCCCTCTCTGTCTTCCCCCTCCTCTCTCTATTTCTCTCTGTCCTATCTAACAACAAAGACAACAATAATAACTACAACAATAAAACAAGGACAACAAAAGGAAATAAAATAAATATATATATTTTTTAAAAGTCAAAAAAAATATATGAGGGTCAGATGGTAGTGCACCTGGTTGAGCACACATGTTACAGTGCACAAGAACCTGAGTTTGAGCCCCTGGTCCCTACCTGTAGGGGGAAAGCTTTCTGAGTGGTGAAGCAGGACTGCAGATTTCTTTCTTTCTCTCGCCTTTTTTTTTTTTCTTCTTTTTTTTTCTTTTCTACCAGAGCACTGATCAGCTTGGGCTTTTTTTTTTTTTTTTTTTAATATTTATTCCCTTTTGTTGCCTTTTTTTTTTATTGTTGTAGTTTTTGTTGCTGTTGATGATGTCATCTCCATTTCAGAGAGAAATGGAGAGAGGAGGGGAAGACAGAGAGGGGGAGAGAAAGACAGACACCTGCAGACCTGCTTCACCGCCTGTGAAGTGACTCCCCTGCAGGTGGGGAGTCGGGGGCTCGAACCGGGATCCTTACGCCGGTCCTTACGCTTTGGGCCACCTAAGCTTAACCCACTGCGCTACCGCCCAACTCCCTCTCGCACCCTATCTCTTTCCCTACCCTCTCGATTTCTGGCTATCTCTATCCAATAAATAAAGTTTTTTTTTAAATAAAGATTTAAAAAATACTCTAAGAAATAAAGATGTTCCTAAATGTAATGGATTGTTTTGTAAGGCAGTGAAAACTTTTCTAAAGATTTTTTCTATTTATTTATTTATTAATGGATAGAGACAGAGAGAAATTGAGAGGGGAGGGAGAGATAGAGAGGGAGAGAGAGGCAGAGAGAAACCTGCAGTTCTGTAGGTGGGGGACTGGGGGCTTTCTCCCTTCAGGTGGGGACCAGGGACTTGAACCTGGGTCCTTGCACACTATAATGTATGTGCCTTCGCCTGGCCCCCATGATAACTTTTCTATGGAGGGCTAGCTTGATTGAGAAGTTAGTATTCTCAGGAGCTCTCCAACCATGAGGTGGGAGATGGAACTGACTACTGGTATCTCAATGAATGAGGAATCTGCAAAAGGAGGAGGAGGAGGAAGAGGTGGAGGAGCTTGCAACTAATTTCATAAACGACAGAGAAAACATTCCCCAAAATCCGATTACATTAGGAACATTGCCTCTTCCACTTTTCACATGTCTAATAAATGCCTTTTAAATTCCTTCATTTAAAAAATTAACATGGTGTTTATAAAAGCATTTATTATACAGAAGGAAACTGGAGAAAAAAAAGGATGGGGCAAAAAAACAGTCCTGGAACTTCTGAGAAAGACCAAATTTGATCAATTCCGTATCCTAATTTCCATGGCCCTAGCTTGTCATTTATTAGACCAATTTGATCAATGGACAGCCTTCGAGATTCCGTATCCTAATTTCCATGGCCCTAGCTTGTCATTTATTAGACCAATAACTCTGATTGTCCCCCTTGTGCTCAGCAGTTTTAGACAGTTTGGGATTCACTGGGCGTGGAGGACAAGGATTCATCAGTTTGCACTGAGTGGCTTTAAGAAGACACAGCTCTCTCTCACGGAACCTGCTCTATATCTAGGTTTTGGGACTTTGTTAGGAAGTGAACTGGTTCACATGTATCCATAAACTAGTGCAAAATATATACCTGGAAACAGAAGTACACTAGAGTCTGCAGTGAGTACCCCCTAACACTTCATCTCTACTATTCCAAACTCTGGGTCCATGATTGCTGTACAATTTGTTTGGCTTTGTATGTTAACTCTCTTTTCAGCCACCAGGTTCCAGATGCCATCAGGATGCTGGCCAGGCTTCCCTGGACTGAAGACCCCACCAATGTGTCCTGGAGCTCTGCTTCCCCAGAGATCCACCCTACTAGGGAAAGAGAGGCAGACTGGGAGGATGGATTGACCAGTCAACATCCATGTTCAGCGGGGAAGCAATTACAGAAGCCAGACCTTCCACCTTCTGCATCCCTCAATGACCCTGGGTCCATGCTCCCAGAGGGATAGAGAATAGAAAAGCTATTGGGGAGGGATGGGATATGGAGATTGGGTGGTGGAAATTGTGTGGAACTGTACCCCTCCTACCCTATGGTTTTGTTAATGTCTCCTTTCTTAAATAAAAAATTTTAAATATAAATAAATAAATAAATAAAAGAAGGCACAGCTCACCTCAACTGGCAACTTCAGGAAAATTTCCAGGAGGAGCTTGAGGGAAGAGGACAAAAATGTGTTGATCTTCTGAAGGAAAAGGTTCAGTTACCTTCTGTTGACAGGAGTGATGGCAGTCAGAGGAAGGCAGAGGACCAAGTAAGCCCAGCACTGCTGGAGCTGAATCCCAGCCAGGAGAGCTGGTGGGGCGGATCAGTGCAGACTTGGCTTTGCCTGCGCTGCCTGTGGTCTAGAGGCATTACCCCTCTGGTCTCCACCCTAGCCTTGATTCCAGAGTCCTCAAGGCCAAGCATGTCTGGGGACTAATTGGAATATCTATTTGACTGGATTTGATAGAGACAGAGAGAAATCCAGAGGGAAGGGGAGACGGAGAGGGAGAGAGACCATTCCCCCTGCAGGTGAGGGCCAGGGGCTTGTAACATAGGCGCACAACTAGGTGCTTCACCGCCTGTCCCCCCTCCCCGACCCCCACCCCCATAAAAATATCTTCAACTTGCCCTGGATCCCAGAGATCCCTGGCTAGATCGAGTCAGCCCACTAAGACCTATTTTCCTTAGGGAGCTCCCACCCCCACTCCCACCGCCCCTGCGCTGCACCCCCACCCCGCAGCAGAGGGCGGGGCGGAAGGGTGCACCGGCAGATTTTACTGAGGCGCTCGCTCCCCCCATTGATTATAATTCTCCCCTTCCTTCCCTCTCCTGGCCAGGGCAAGCTGGAGTCCTTGGTCCGGGCTCTCCACAACTGCACCTGGTAGACCGGGCCTGGGAGTGGGAGCTGGGGAGTCCCACTGGGATTATCTACTCCAAGCACAAGGGCTCCTCAGGGCCTAGAATTCCCACCTTCTTTCTCCTCCCAGGTCCACAAGGAAATCGAACCATTGATGTGAGGAGATCCATCCAGCTCTGGGTAGTGGGAACCCAGGTGATGCAGCGCCCCAGGCCGCAAGGCCACACACAAGGTCAAAGTCTTTTTCTTCCAGCAGCTGATACCCACTCTATAATCGCCTCACTGCGTTTTTCTTTTCTTCTGCTGCTAGCACTTTCCAAGATTCCTTGCCCCACCGGCCTTTTCCTTTCTTCCAGTAGGATGTCAATTCCTAACACCTTTTCTTCCTCTGAATATTTCCATGGCTTTCACTTGCGCACCGGGTAACCTTGGAGGAATCACTGAAAATAAGTGGAGAAAAAAAAAAAAAGGGGGTTGTTCTACTGAAAATGCTTCCGAAATTCAGTCCCAGAGGACACTGGCAAGAGAATCTAGGGGCTCCCTCTGCCTCCTCACCTCACCAGTTACACTGTGTGTTCAAGAACAAGCTCATCTGGAAAAGAAGGGCTTTTGGATGCTGGCTTTGTATTTTAAATAGGGGAGGAGCTAATTATTATTAGGGAAAGCGTGGTGTAAGATGCCACCTTGAATAATAAAGGAGAGAGGGCCATGCTTTCTTGACTGACTTCTGCAGTACTTTTTAAAAAAATGTTTATTAATTTATTTTCCCTTTTGTTGCCCTTGTTGTTTTTTATTGTTGTTGTAGTTATTATTGTTTATTGTTGTTATTATTGTTGTAGTTAATCATGTCATCGTTGTTGGATAGGACAGAGAGAAATGGAGAGAGGAGGGGGAGGCAGAGAGGGGGAGAGAAAGAGAGACACCTGCAGACCTGCTTCACAGTCTGTGAAGCGACCTCCCTGCAGGTGGGGAGCCGGGGGCGTGAACCTGGATCCTTAAGCCAGTCCTTGAGCTTTGAGTCATGTGTGCTTAACCCGCTGTGCTACTGCCGGACTCTCAGCACTTCTTTTCAAACTTTGCTGGGAGCAACTGCTCTGCTAGGCTAGCCTCCATCCACCCCCCCACAAAAAAATTAAAAAATATATATATATATAGCTTGTTGAGATTTGAAAGACAAGTCGGTCCTGGGTGTAATGGCTGACTATTGAAGGAGGACAAAGGGAGGTGGTCTTTTTTTTGGGGGGGGGGTTGTCTGGGATTTGGTTACCTTTAACTTCAAGCCATGGCCTGTGCGCCGCTATGTTCCACTGCTGGGGAGCCAGAGACAACCCGAAATGCCCCTGCGGCTACAGACAGACTATGACCCACATAGTCAACGACTGCCACCTCTCCAGATTCAAAGGAGGTCTCAAAACTTTACATCAGGCTCAACCTGACGCTGTTGACTGGTTACGGAAGAAGGGCAAACGCTAGAAGAAGAAGAAGAACTTGCCCTGAAGGACAGACATGTCCTGCGATCTTGGGTGTGGTTGGGAAGAACTCAGGCTTCCCTAATTGCCTTGGATAGTGGAAGCCAAGAGGCAGACAGCAAAGTGGACCCTATGCAGTCAAAAATACATCAGGTTTCTGGAGCTGTGTGAGGGTGGGCACCCCAGGCTTTATTTTAGGCCCAGGCCTGGTTAGACTGGGAACCTGGAGACTTCAGGTAGTTAAAAGCCTCTTTCTTCTTTCTGCTCCATCCTTCCAGGTAACCAAGGGCTAGAATAGATTCTGTGGCTTCTCTTAGAAAAACTTAGTTTTTGTTTTGTTATGGTTTGTTTTCACGTGCAAAACCGAGTTATTCTAAACTAAGCCAAAGTCTTCAGGTGTTGGAAAACTGACTTGACCTGCAGAATAACTTTTCACCCCACGTCCACACCCCCACAGTCACGGACACAGTGGAATGGACACAGGGCTCTGGTTCTGATTTTATTTATTTATTTATTTATTTATTTATTTATTTATTTTCAGATCAGTCTCCTCAGGACAGCGCTGCAAGAAATCCATGTTACAAATCTCCCCCACCAATTTTTCACTAGTCCCTCACTGCCAGTACTCACCCTATAAACCAGGAAAAAATAAATAATCCCCAGTATAACTTAATTGCTTCCAAGTCGATGTTTCCTCATCACTAAACTTCACTGCTTCCCAATCTTAGGACCACCCTCCCCCACCCCACTTCCAACTCTTCTTTCAATTTTTTCCCCTGTCTCTTTAGAGATTCTTAGAGATTCAATCTAGGTCTTAGGTGAGGAGGGTGAGCAAAGTGGTCCGGTGCTCAGAACATGAGAGGGAAGGAGAGGGCTGCTCCTGCAAGGCCTGGAGGGTTGGACCCTCTGAGACCAACAGAGAAGTTTTGCATCTGCTCGTCGCCCCCTGCAGGCCACGTCCGCCACGGCAAAGAGAGCCCGCCACAGCCTGTAGAACTATTAACGTGGCTTTGCGTTTCTCTGGACCACATAATCCACCTTCCATTCCCCCGGAGCAATTATGTTGTGAGGGTCTCGCGCAGGGACTCGGTCCTGAGGGTTTACTTACGAATTTACAAACCGGGGCTGGGTGGTGGCGCACCCGGTTGAGCGCACATGTTACAGTGCCAAGGCCCTGGATTGAGTCCCCAGACCCCACCTGCAGAGGGAAAGCAGGTGAAGTAGGGCTACAGGTGTCTCTCTGTCTCTCTCCCTCTCTATCACCCCCTTCCCTCTCGATTTCTGGCTGTCTCTATCAAAATAAATAAAGATAATTTTTAAAAAGAATTTAACTCAACTCAAAAATTGGGACAACTTAAAAAAAAAAAAAGAAGAATTTACAGACCTTGAACTGGTTTGACTTTCTAAGAATGAATGCCAAAGGGTGTGGAAACCAGTTCAAATTGGTGTGGAGTTGAAAGCTAAGATCTTGCTCATAGAAATCAACCCGCTTCCTATTTTCATCACACACAAATCTAGAACAAATAGCAGATGATGTGTTTCCCTGAAATGTCGGTGTAAATGGGAGGGGAGGGGGTTCTGGTACATTTGGTCTTATCAAATGAGAGGTTGATAAGCCCCCTGTGTTTGCCATATATATATGTGTATATATATATATATATATATATATATATATATATACACATTTTTCCTTCTAAACGTTCATGGTTTCATAAGCCTAAATCAAAAGTAGTTTTTCATAGCAGAATGCCTAACTTATCTCCTTGACATCTGCCAAGAATTTAAAATCACACTCTGGTTGCTTTCAGCTGTGTCTAAAGCGTCTTCTATCTTCCAAGGAATAAAGGGAATCATCTCTGGGTTCTAGCTCAAGGTTAAGAAGTGGCTGGAAGAAAGTAGCTGGGGGAAAATTCTCTTCTGGTCCACATCATGTCACCTAATGCATCGCTGTAGGGTGGGGGTGGGGGAGAAAAAAAAACTGGATCTCAAGCCGCGGCTTGTGCCCGAGTGTCACGCTGTGGGCGCAGGCTCGGCCGGTATTGCTGCTATGCGCTGAAATATGAGCGAGTAATTTTATAAGTAACAAAGGATCAGGGATGGAATGAGGCCCCTGTTATCCAATGTCATTTAGAAGCCTTGGATCAGCAGCTTCTTGAGGCTAAAAGTGAATTCAAGAAGCCCTGCCTTTCCCTTTCCCCAGGGGTGTCAGCTAAATTTAGAAATAACCTCTATGTGTTCACTCAAATCATGTACCATTTGCTGTTTGTGTAAAAACCGATTAGCCAGACACAACTGTGAAACAACTTGTTACTTTTATAGCAGCAACACACAAACACATTGAGATCCCTTTAGTTTCCCTTGTAAATGATTAGAAAGGGACCTGCCCGGAGACAGCGAGGTCCATAATCTCTTTCAGCGAAGGTTACTGTTGCTCCAGTCGTCAGCGGTTGATAATCAGGTTCTTGTTTATCAAGTCAAACTGTCTGACCCGCCCCCCCCACACACCCCAACAGCTTGTTCTATTGTAGGATTTAGAAGGAATATTTACTCAGGACACAATAATGTTTGTTGTTTATCAGGAAAAATGCACTCAGCCATGGGGAGGGTCTTTCAAAGCTACACCTTAGCCAACAGCTGGAGCTGACAGCCAGGAACATCTCCGCTACCAGGAAGATGAGCTCGACCCAGCTTCAGGGACTGGTAGTGTTTTTTGCAAACAGGGGGCCAAGCTGACAGTACTGCTAAGGTCCAGAGCTAAAAAGTGATACTGCATAAGTCGTTGTAACAGCAAAATTAATTACAAAATAATTAGAATTGACGTAATTTGAAGATGTGGTGATCTTGCTGGAAACCAGTCTCTGGGGTATAAATGTTTCATTACTATCTTAATACTGAAGGCTGTACTAGCTGAAACGCACGTTTGAAATAATCTAATTGGTGGCCTCTCCCTCACACTCTATATCTTTCATTTTACATTAACGAAGCTAAAGGTATGTGTGTCCTGTGTAATTGCATGCATATAATTTTCAGGGGCAGATGCGCATCTGTTTTTAAGAAGTTAAGGTCTAGGTCTTGAAAATCCAAACTGAAGGGGAAGGAAGTACCTACAGGAATCCAGAAATCAGATGATGTAATTGTCTGGGTGGACTACTGCCTTAGCCAAGAGGTATCTTATTTTAAAATGTGAAAAATCAACAACTGTGCTTTATCAGGTTAATGTAAATATACATCCACAGCAAAATGCCACCAATATACATTAAAAAAAAACAATAGGCTCTATTTACAACTTAAAGGATTAAAACAAATGCTAAAAAAATCTAACATTTAAATGCTAAAATGAGGAATATACTTGACATTTACACTCTTTTGAAAGGATAATTGAAATGACCAAGAACTCTCATTTGCTAAGTTTTCATTGTGAGTGTCTGGTATTTTTTTTAAAAATGTAAGACTGGGCTATTGTTCAGAATTAGGCTGCTTTTTAAAAAAATGCCAGCTTATTAACAGAAAGGTCTGATAAGAATAAGATCATCTTGTACAGCCTGATTTTATAAGAAAGCTAAAAAATAATAAGATTTAAATTAG
Source organism: Erinaceus europaeus (assembly GCF_950295315.1). Taxonomy (NCBI): domain Eukaryota; kingdom Metazoa; phylum Chordata; class Mammalia; order Eulipotyphla; family Erinaceidae; genus Erinaceus; species Erinaceus europaeus. The sequence continues at coordinate 82,833,356 of NC_080174.1, read as the reverse complement.
TTCCAGTTTTTTCTTCAATCCCTTTTCTCGTACAAATTGTAATCAGCAAAGTTTGAAAAAGTCACTTCTTGAAATTATTTGAATTTCTGGAAAATGCGAGTAAATGCATATAAAACCGCTTGAAAAATCTACTTCAGACACCTAAAAGAAAACGCTAGGCTGAACGTTTTAAAAATTTATTTACAAAGTTGTGTACAACACGACAGAATAACATTTAGAATACCATATATATTTCATTCATATATAAACAGACTTTTTTATAATAGAATGCCACTTTTTGCCTTTGAAAATTTTTTTCTTATATTTAAAATCTCCCAACGACTCTATACATTTTTTTCTTCTCACATAAAACTGCGGAGAGTGAACCTTCAAAAAAAGTGAAAGTTCAGAGCTCTAAATCTACTGAATTCATTTTTTTTCTTAAAAAAATAAAAACCCCAAAAGGAAAGTCAGTCATTTTTATACAAATATGTACAAAGAACTCCTCTCCCATCCTGACGATACTGCGATACTGAAAAGAGGCAGGCTCCGTCGGGGTACCTGTATGGAAAACTCGTGTGTGTGTGTGTGTGTGTGTGTGTGTGTGTGTGTGTGTGTATGGAAAACTCGTGTGTGTGTGTGTGTGTGTGTGTGTGTGTGTGTGTGTGTGTGTGTGTGTGTGTGTGTGTGTGTGTGTGTATGTGTTGTTAAGTTCTTGTTTTTGTTTCGTTGCTTGGTTTTTACCTGGCCTTGCAAAGCTATTCCGGGCGGGCGGGCCCGCGGCGAGTTCGCACAGCCAAGCCCGGGTGTGCGCGAAGGTGCTGCGGTCGCGGAGCGATCGGAGGGGAGGAAGCGGAGACTAGGCAGAGCCCGGGACTGGGCGGAGCGGCCGGGCCGGGCCGGGCCCGGCTGGGGCGCGGCGCGGCGCGGCGCGGCGGGGCGGGGCCGGGCGCGCAGCCTGGAAGACCCGCAGCCGAACCCCGCGCCCCGGCCCCCGGCCGCCCGCGAGTCCCTACTGCGCGGGCCACTTGGCCTGTGCGGCTGCGGCGGCTGCGGCGGCCGCCGAGGCTGCGGGCTGCAGGAACTGTCCCGACAGCGGCACGCTCAGGATGGGCGTGATGGTGGCCGTCGTCCGACCCAGCGACAGCGGCTGGTGCGTGGCCATGAGCGCCGCCGACTGCACGGTCCCGGGCGAGCGCAGGAAGGACGGAGCCGCCGCCGCGCCGCCCGCGCCGCCCCCGCCGCCCGCCGCCACCCCCGCGCCCCCGGGGCCGGCGGCCGAGCTCCCGGGCGCCGCGGGGCCGCCGCCGATGATGTTCTCGATGCTGAACGACGGCCGCGCGCTCGGCTCCGACTTGATGAGCGACGCGGGGGGGGTGGCGCCCGCGGTGCCCGCGGCGGCCGCGGCGGCGGCGCCCAGGCTGTTGAGCTGCAGCTGCAGGCCGGGCCCGAGCTGCGAGCCGAAAGCCGCCGCCTTGCGGCCCAGTTCGCCCGAGGGCAGCAGCGGCACGGCGGGCGGCAGCACCGGGGCCACGGGCGGCAGCGCGTACGGGTACTGGAGCGCGGCGGCCGCCGCTGCGGCGGCCGCGGCGGCGGGGTGCGAGTAGGCGCCGGCCGCGGCGGCGGGGTGCAGGCCGTAGGGGCGGCCGTAGGGTCCCGCCGCGCCTGCCGCGGCCGCCAGGCTGTAGGCGCCGAAGCTCTGCATCATGAGCGCCGTCTGCTCGCGCAGGTGCTCCTGCTGGTGGCGCTTGAAACGTTTCCGCCGCCTCAGGAAGCTGCCGTTGTCGAACATGTCCTCGGACTGCGGGTCCAGGGTCCAGTAGTTGCCTTTGCCCGGGTTGCCCGGCTCGCGGGGGATCTTGACGAAGCAGTCGTTGAGCGACAGGTTGTGGCGGATGCTGTTCTGCCAGGCCGGGAACTTCTCCCGGTAGTAGGGGAAGCGGTTGCTGATGAACTCGCAGATGCCGCTCAGGGTCAGCTTCTTCTGGGGGCTCTGCAGGATGGCCATGGTGATGAGCGCGATGTAGGAGTAGGGCGGCTTCACCAGGCTGTTCTTGGGCTTGCTGGGGGCCAGGCCTCCGCCCGCCGCCGCCGCGCCGGTTCCCGCGCCGGTCCCCGCGCCCTCGTCGCCGCCCAGGCCGCCTTTGCAGCCGTCGGCCTCGGCCGCGCCCGCCTCGCCCCCCGGCCCGGCTCCGGCTCCGGCCGCCTCCTTGGGCAGCGCCGGCGGCTGCAGGTGCGGAGGCTGCGGGGCCGCCGGCGTCGCCTCGTCCGCCTCGTCCAGGCGCAGCTCCGGCGGCCCCGCGGGGCTGTCGCAGCCCCCGTCGCTGTCCTTGTCCTCCAGCCCGTCGTCGCCCTCGCCCACCACATCGATGTCCACGTCCTCGGCCGTCAGCACCGTCTGGCCGGACATGTCGCTGGCGCTGCCGCCTCCGGAGAGGGTCATCCCTCCGCGGGGTGGGTGACGGCGGGCGGGCGCGCGTGTGTGTGTCTGGGTGGGTGGGGGCGAAGGGTGGTCGTCTCAGGGGTTGTCACCCAGCACCGGGAGGGGTAGGGGGGTCAAGGGGGCCGGGGAAGCCCCCGGAAAAAAATCGGGGGTACCGGGAGTAGGAAAGGCGTCGGCGGCTGGGGGGCCCCTCCGGGCTTGGCTCACATGGGGCGGCGCGGCCCCGGGCCCCGGGCGGTCGCACTTGGCCAACTCCGGCCGTCCCGGTGCTGGGTGCTGGGTCCTGGGCGCTGGGTGCCGCTGGGGCCCCCGCGCCTGCGGCCCCGGCGCGCGCGGAGAGCGGGCTCGGAGAGGGGGTGTCGGGGCCGCCGAAGCCCCCGTAGTCCAAAGTCCCGTTTTAAGGGCTGACCTGATAGATTACTTTCTACTTAAAGATCCAGCGGGAGGCGGGGCCACGTGACCGCGCGTGACGTCAGGGCCGGGGCGAGCCGGCCAAACTCAAGTTGGTTGGGGGGGAATTGTCAACAAAGGGACCCGGGACACGCACCTCGGAACCGCACCGCGCACCCGCACAGTGCAGGGGCCCCGGAAGGCGCCCGGCCCCAGCCGGGGGCCGCAGTCCAGACAGCAGGCGGCCGGTGGGTGGGGGGCTTGGGGGTGGGGGCGAACGGGGGTGGGGGTGGGAGGGGGACGGAGCTGGGAGCTTCCCCAGGACCTCGGCAGCCGAGACCAGTCCTCCCCGGACCCCTGGCGCACCTCCTAGCCCACCTCTGCCACACTCCTTAGGCAGAGGCTGGGTGACAGAATGAGATCCCCCATTCCTTTTTTTATTTTTGCTTCTTAAGAGGAAAAACTTAGTGGTCTCTGTTTTTGCTCTCTACTTTTGTTTGATTCTTCCTCTTATTTTTTATTTTTAGGCTCCATTGGTCCAACTAGACTTGATACCATACCGGTCTCCTGCCTCTGTTCATTTGGCCCAGACACCTCGGTGGAGAGCGCTCTCCCTCCCTGAAAAGCCAAGCCACCCGGCTCCTGCCTTCGTTTTCCCACCTCAATGGTTGGCGTGTTTGTGTATCCACACTATTTCTTCTCTACCCCTCCACCCTTGCGTGGCCACAATAGTACCAGTTGGGGTTCTCCAAGGTCGGTGGGGGGGGAAATATTATCGATTAACCGATTAGAATAGTTGCCGTCAGAAATTTTTTTAAATAGATGTCAAATAACATGAAACCCATAAATAAAATAAATCGTAACAGTTCGGAGTTGTAAAGCGACTTAGCGTGAGGAAGTCGGAAATGAGCTGAGGAAGGAGCCGGGCTTGGCAGTCTGGGTAAGTCGAGTGCGGCGGAGGAGGGAGGCCAGATTTCTGGCCTCTAGGTGAGGCGAGGTACCTGGGTTGGGTCGCTGGGGAACCCTCCGAAGTGGAGGCGCTAGTGTGTGGGTCCAGCCTCCTGGGGGGGGGGGTCAGCCTTGGGTTTGGAGGGAGGTTTAAAGGTCCCATGGTTCTGCCTGACTAATGTGGACCCTTTCCCGTTAAGGAGTAAGACAGACACTCCAAGAATTAACTTCTATGGATGCCAGCAGCACAGCCGGTGAAAGAGGAAGCAAGGATTCGGCCAGTGTACATGGAGGTTCCCGGGCAAGAGAAGTCAGTAATGGTAGGAAAGATTGTGGGCTGCGAAGCGGGGACCCCAGGTATAGTGGTCCTGTACTCTGCTGCTGGGGCCCAGGAACCCCTCAAATAGTGCTTCTGACTCTGAACAGGCAATGTGTTCATCCCTCAGTTTTAAGGCCTCTGCAGTGAAGAGCTCCCAGCTTCTTCGGGAGGTGACTGGATGCTGGAACCCAAGCCAGATCTACCCACTGAGATGGGGAGGGGGAGTGACGGGGCCTCCACAGGGGAGACAGAACAAGGGGGGTAGGGGGGAATCTGGAGAAGAAATAGTGACAATCTTCACAGATGGCCCTGGGAAGCTGTTTTAATGTCTGGTGGAAAAAGGTGCTTCTGATTTCCGTTCTATCTCACGCTCACCTACCACTCTCATTAATGCTTGGTCTAAATACAAAAAGGAAAAGACATAATCAAATGGCCCCCAATTTATTAATTATAGGCAGCGTGGCACAGAGATCCCACATCTACTAGATGATTACTTCCCGGATGAGGTGCTAGTCCATTGGCTCCCCGCTTGCCGGAATGCACCTGGTTAGGGTTGGGGGGTTAGAGTGGTGACAGTCATTCCAACCTGAACAAACCCCCCCTCCAACCAGGAATCTCCAAAGGTTTTCTGTTTCTAAATAATGTCCCGGTTACACCTGATCTTAACCTGCACCACGTTGTGTCCGAACCTTTTCCCCAAGCCTAGTCTGCTCTCTAGAAAGATTCCTGAAAACAAACAAACAACAACAACAAAAAAAAAACAGGAGCAGTGAGCTAGCTGCGGACAATTTCCGCCTGCAGAAGTCCAAGGCTGCAATTGTCCGAGTAATCTAACAGTTGCCAAAAGGAAGAACGAAGGGGGGAAGAGGAAGGGAAAACAAATAAAATAAACTATGTAAATTTAGATTATTTTGGTTCAGCTTCAAGCGCCGGCGGGGGCCACAGCATAGGTCGGGCCCACGTGGAAGCGGACACATGTGTGCACGCTCGGCAGAGTGGCGGCTGCAGTGGCTGTGTCCTCGGCAGTCTTCTTTAAGGTCCTCCAAGTCCCAGTGAGCCCGATTTCGATTCCGCTGCCACCCAGGCCGGCTTTCAAGACCCCCGGGGCGGGCGGACTGTCTGTCGCTGCCTCTCATCCTCCCTCCCTCCCTCCCTCCCTCTACCAGGACCAGGCCTCAACAGTCCACTCCCCGGACTCTCACTGGAATCTCCCTGGGGTGGGGGGGAGGAGGGTTGGTGAACAACTCCCAGCCGCCAGTTCCATTTGTTGCGCTTTTTTCCTTCGACACAATAAAAGTCAAATTAATTGATTCATACCATTAATTACGGGGCGTAGCGTGAAAAGCCACGCTTCCCCTCGGTTAGAGATCTATTGTGCTAATCTCTTGTTCAATCAGTGTTACCATCTGATGCCGGGGCCGGCCCTTACAGAAACTTTTCAACTCGATTAGCTAAATGATGAGACGTGCCCCACCGACTGGCGGCGGTCCGATCCCGAAGTCCAGCGTCCCTGGCGCACTGGCCCAACAGCTAAATAATCGATTTAAAGCGGAGGCTGCAGGTTTCCCAGCGACCACGCACTGGCGGCGGCGGAGCGCGCCCCCTCCGTCCTCCTCTCTCCCGGGGCGGCCTGCCGACTGGGGCAGGAAATAGGTGAAGCGGCGGCCCCAGGTAGGTGGCAGGAAGCTCCCCGCTGTGGTCTCTGCTGGAAGCCTCCTGAGCGGAAGGGCCCGAGCCCTATGGGTTCATGCCGCAGACCAGCTAGATTCCCAGCGTTAAGTAAATCCTGTTTGTCAGGGAATCCTACTTTGCGATTTACCTAGTTACCTCCAAACTTTGTGATTTACCTAGTTACTTTCAAACTTTTGAGTCCAGAGTAAGAAGCAACAAATGTGTCTGTGTGTGTGTGTGTGTATGGGTTGGGGGGGCATGATAGGAGGCACTGAAATATGGGGTGGGAGGAGATCTGGAGAAAGATATATAGATATAGATATATATTTTAGCCAGAACACTGCTCATCACTGGCTTATGGTGGTGCCGGGGATTGAACCTGGGACTATGTATGAAGCCTCAGGCATGAGAGTCTGTATAACCATTATGCTATTATGCCCCCCCCCCCCATAAAGACATTCTCAATCACAGAGTTACTAGGGAAGAAGGAGGGAGAACCAGCGGCAGGCAGATAGTCGCTGAGTGAGTCTGGCTAGTTGGGTCACAACAAGCCAATTTCCCAAGAGATATCTAAAAAAGATGGCAGACAGCTGTCTCACCTGTTCAAATGTTTGCGACCTTTCAGCCAAAGGGGAATGGAACAAGGCTCCTCCCCCTTACTTCTCCTGGGTGAGCAGAACCCTCCGTACCCAGCTGGGGAAGCCTTCTGGACGCAGGGCTACAGTGAGTGCAGGTGGGATAGGGAATGGGCCCAAAATCTAGCAACAGGGAGAAAATTGACCGTGTGTGATATTTAGAATATGCATCCTTGGGTAAACTGAGGGGTTGGGGAAAAATGAAAGTTATATTTTATAATGGAGAGAAGGGAAATTAATTACAACTCATCCTGGGTTCTTAAGTGTTCCATGCAGTGCTGGGTCAGAGTGCTGAGGCTGCTAGATCTCCTACCTTCCCTCTCACTGGCCCCCAGAAAACAAGTGCTGTCTTCCTCCTTCTATTTCTTGAATTCAAAGACTGCCAAATAGTTTGAGTGGCTTGATGTGAGGTAGAATCATGCTTAAGCTTATGTACTATTTTTATAATCTGGGGAGACGGAACTCTGTTCTGTGCAATGAGAGGTGCCCCCACCCACTCACTGAGTTCAAACTCCCACACCCCACCCCCTTGCAAAGGAAACAAAAGTAAATGGTGTCTCTTGCTGTCCCCCCAAGAACCTTGGACTCCTTGACAGTCTTCATAGATCTGTTAAACTATCAACTTCTGCCTGGTATGACTACCACCCCACCCAGGGGAGGTGAGGAAAACTGAACTAATACCCCACTCCCAGCACACAGAGATTATTTCTAATTCTGTTTTTTGTATACCTCTCCAGATCTCAATGTTGGGAATTTGTGGGAGAAGGCTAATGTAATGTACTTGTTTAGATTTGCATCTCAAAACTTAATTTATTTTCAAGGTGTTCACCATTCAAGGCCCATGCCAAGGAGTTCCTATAATGGAGAGAGACCAAAGGAAGAGGAGAGAGAGAGAGAGAAAGAAAGAATGGTTTCGAATTTATTTATATTGGAAATGTATAAACATCCATTCTGTAAAAGGCAACACGTTTAATTAACGATGAGAGAGCAGTTAGGGGCAGAAAGCTAGTAAAATTGTGTGATAAATTTATGGCATTGTTAGCGTGCTTTTAATTATGGCTATTATGTTAATTATTTCACATTAGCATGGAGTTATCAGCAGCATGTCAGATTTAATCAAAACGAGCCTTTCTCTCGAAAATGGTTCTTTTCATCCGGGAGGGGAAAGGTCCTGGGCAGGATCGGGGCATAAAAAATGAGTTGGCGTGGAAAGCTAGTTTCTGTATGGTTAGCTGCGACACGGCTGCCCGGCTGTCCGCTGGATTCCTCCAGGCTATCCACAGCTTGCGGAGGAGCGGAGGGCTGGATTTCATCTTCTTTTTCTTTAGGAATTCACCATTCTGAGCCCCTCCAGAGCCGACACTTTATCATTTGGGATCACTCTGTCAAACAATATGATGCCGCTCATTTTTATCTGCCCCGCTTTACAAAACCCATAGCCAGCCCGGCTGAAGAAGGCAACAAAAAGCCTGGGCGGGCTGCGGCGCACGCGGGCTCCCGCGCACGCGGGCTCCCCAGATCTCTGCAGAGAGAGGCGAGGCCCAGGAGAGAGTGGTGAGTGTGCGCCCCTCGGAGCCCAGGAGCCCAGGGAACGCAGCCCGCTGGGCCTTCGAGCCCAGGTGGCGGGGCCTCGGGTGTGGCCCGGGCGGGACACGCCTCTCCCTGCTCGGGCGCCCGCGCCAGGCTGCAGGCACCCTTCTTTCCTTCCTTTTCCGCGAGCTACTCTCCCACCCAGGCCACATCGATTTCTAAATCACTGCCGATCGATTTATTGGGAGCAAATAAATAGTCCGTTTTGGAAACGTTTCAATTGTGCGTTTGATGGTTGGGGCGCGGACGCAGGATGCGGAGGGTGGGCATATGCCCTGCTCGGAGACCTGGTGCCACTGGCAGTCAGACCCTGGTGGGAGGGGGGCTCTAGCTGCCACTAGATCTCGGGTCATCCCCCACACACACCCCCTCAGCCACCTCTTCTCTGGCGCTCAGCTCCCTCTGGTGGCTGGGCAGACTTGAGTTCAGTGCTCCGCCTTTGCACCTGGTCACGTCCAGGCAAGTTCTCCAGGGCTTATGGTGATTCCATTGTCAACCTGCTCCTTGGGCCCCTGCTCAGCCTGGAGTTCAGTCCCAGAGCCCTGCGCACAGAGACATCTCGCGTTTCAGGCGCGGGCACCCAGGCTCAGGCCCGCAGATGCTCCTGCCTACGCGCCCCTGGGCAGGGAGCGGCCTTCCTGCTAAAGACCACTCAGGACCCCGCCCTTCCCGGCCAGGGCTGTGCACCCGCCAGCTGTTGACTTATTTTTAGTGCCATTCCATTCTCGTAGTTATATTTAACTCGGTCCACTCCTCTCCTCCAAGGAGGTCGCTCGGACATCGAATTCTATACTCTTGGCAGCTTGAGTCCGACTGCCTGGTCTTAAGGGCAGAAAGGAAACCCCCCCTCCCCCCTTGAAGAATCTTTAACATCTCAGGAGTTGGGCTGGGAGAGGAGAAGGTCTGATTTTAGCCTCAGTAACTGTTGTGCCAGCGCACGGTTTGCGTAGAAGTTGAGTCTTGTAGTGGTGTGGGGAGTGTGAACAGTGACCAGTCCCATGGGAAGAATTATCTGTGCGAAGCACCGGGCCCATTTCCTTCTTTGCGACCTGCATTTAGGTGACCTTGGAGACCTCTTAGAACTTCACCTTTGAGAAATTTAAGTTTCAAAATTCAAAATTCTTGTATTCTTGCAGGGGGAACCTTCCTGCCCTCCCTACTCTGGAACACACCCACAATGGTAATTACATTTGAAATATTTATTGGTTCCTCAGTTTCCTTCCCTTACTGACTTCCTCCAGTGAAATTTCAAGAAACTGTACTATGGGTTCAGGGAAAGAACTCATTTGGATAACATTTAAAAACACCATTGTAGAGGGCTGGGCACTGGTGCACTTAGTTGAGCACACACAGTACTAAGCACAAAGGACCGGCACGAAGATCCAGGTTCAAGCCCCTATTCCCCACCTGCAAGGGGGATCCTTCACAAGTGGTGGATTCTAGTGTAGGCACTGAGTACCAGTGATAACCCTGGAGGCAAAACAAAACAAACCAAAAAAACCCACCCTAATATACTCATTGTTCACTCAGAAAGTCAAGCTGAATTTACAAATAGTGCAAAGCCCGTATACTAAAGATACACACACAGAAATGGCATTGATATGACATGTCAAAGTACACTTTTACCATCAGCAAATAGGTCATTTGAGAGCTGCCTGTCTTGGCTGTGCAGGGTGGCTTACCTGACCCTCATGCACTGGGGAAAACGTCTATACTGGGGTGTCTTTCCCTTTGTACCTCTCTGTTTTCTGACACAGTTGGGAGTGGGGAAGCCCCAGTGGTGGTCATCTTCCATATATGTGTATATATACCTTTAAAATTTAAATTATTCTGGGGAGTCGGGCAGTAGCGCAGCGGGTTAAGCGCAGGTGGTGCAAAGCACAAGGACCGGTGTAAGAATCCCGGTTCGAGACCCTGGCTCCCCACCTGCAGGGGAGTCATTTCACAGGCGGTGAAGCAGATCCGCAGGGGTCTATCTTTCTCTCCCCCTCTCTGTCTTCCCCTCCTCTCTCCATTTCTCTCTGTCCTATCCAACAATGATGACAGCAATAATAATAACTACAACAATAAAACAGCAAGGGCAACAAAAGGGAATGAATAAATTTAAAAACTAAATTATTCTAACACTTTTAAAGAAACAACACGCATGCCATGAAGATAGGATATTGGACTTGCAGGTGTGATGTCTTAAGTTTGATTTCCCCTCCCTTGGACTATTCCAGAATGATGATCTGGTTCTTCCTTCTGTTTCTCACGTCTATAAATTGTGCTTTATTTTCATCAGAGCACTGCTCAGCTCTGGCTTATGGTGGTACTGGGCATTGAACCTGGGACTTTAGAGCCTCAGGCATGAGAGTCTTTTTGCATAGCCATTATGCTATTTTCCAAGTCCTAAATAAATCTTTAAAAAAATTTTATTATTGTGGTCCAGGAGGTGGCGCAGTGGATAAGGCTTTGGACTCTCAAGCATGAGGTCCCAAGTTCAATCCCCGGCAGCACATATACCAGAGTGATATCTGGTTCTTTCTCTCTCTTCTATCATTGCTCATCAATCAATAAATAAAATCTTTTTAAAAATTATCTTTATTTATTGGATAGAGACAGAAATTGAGAGAGAGAGAGCAAAAGGAGATAGAGAGGAAGATAGAGAGAGACAGAGAGACACCTCCAGCCCTGCTTCACTCATAATGCTTTCCCCCTGCAGGTGGGAACCGGAGACTCGAATCTGGGTCCTGGCACATTGTAGCATGTGCAATCAACCAGGTGTGCCACCACCTGCCCCCTAAATAAATCTTTAAAAAGAAAAAAAGGGATTTTTAAACTTTGGGTCCAAAATAAATATTTATTTATTCATTACTATATAGAGACAGAGAAAAATTGAGGGTAGGGGTAATATAGAAGGAGAGAGACAGAGAGACACTTGCAGCCCTGCTTCACCACTCATGGAGCTTTCCCTCTGCAGGTGGGGACCAGGGGCTTGAACCTGGGTCCTTGCACATTATAGTTTGTGCACTTAACCAGGTGCACAAACTATAATATATCTGGTCCCTGAATAGTGTAGATTTATGTGTCTGTTTTTAAAGTGGATATATTTTTTAAAGACTTTACTTATTTTTGTTGTCCTTGTTGTTTTATTGTTGTAGTTATTATTGGTGTCATTGTTGTTAGATAGGACAGAAAGAAATGGAGAGAGGAGGAGAAGACGGGGAGAGAAAGAGAGACACCTGCAGACCTGCTTCACCGCCTGTAAAGCGACTCCCCTGCAGGTGGGGAACCGGGGGCTCAAACGGGATCCTTACTCTGGTCTTTGGGCTTTGTGCCATCTGCGCATAACCTGTTGCGCCACCGCCGGACTCCCTAAAGTAGGTTTTTTTCTAATATTTATTTATTTATTTATTCCCTTTTGTTGCCCTTATTGTTTTATTGTTGTAGTTATTATTGTTGTTGTTATTGATGTCATTGTTGTTGGATAGGACAAAAAGAAATGGAGAGAGGAGGGGAAGACAGAGGGGGGGAGAAGACACCTGCAGACCTGCTTCACCACTTGCGAAGCGACTCCCCTACAGGTGGGGAGCCCCTGAAGGTGGGGTGGGGAGCAGGGGTGGGGCTCAAACCCAGATCCTTATGCTTGTCCTTGTGCTTTGTGCCACCTGCACTTAACCTACTGCACTACCGCCAACTCCCCTAAAGTAGATATTTCTTTTTTTTTTTTTTTTTTAAATATTTTCCCTTTTGTTGCCCTTGTTTCATAGTTGTAGTTATTATTGTTATGTCATCATTGTTGGATAGGACAGAGAGAAATGGAGAGAGGAGGGGAAGACAGAGGGGGAGAGAAAGACAGACATCTGCAGACCTGCTTCACCACCTGTGAAGTGACTCCCCAGCAGGTGGGGAGCTGGGGGCTCGAACCAGGATCCTTACGCCAGTCCTTGCACTTTGCGCCACGTGGGCTTAACCAGCTGCACTACCGCCCAACTCCCAAGTAGATATTTCTAATTGCCTTTTGTGTGGGTTTCTCTACAGTGTATGGGCCATTGGTGGAAATCCATCCATAGTTGAATTCAGAGAAATAAGTGATAAATATATATTACTCACTTATTTCTAATGCTGATCCTTGCGCTTTGCGCCATGTGCGCTTTTTATTTCTTAATAATGTTGAACAGTTCTAGACTCTGAAAAATGCTAGGGAGGGAAAGAAAACTGAAATTCAAGATTTCTCATGGACTACCCAGGAGAAAATCAACTTTGCCAGTGTAGGTAATACTGACTAGCTGACTGCAGGAGTATTCTGTGAATATTAATAAGAAATAAATTTGAACCTGGGATAATTTGGAAAAAACCAATTAAGAAGATGCCTCAGGGTACTTCTATTAATACATAACCATGGGGCCAAGCAGTGGCATACCTTGTTCATCATATGTGTCACAGTTCATAAGGACCCAGGTTCAAACCCCTGGTCCCCAGCTTCGGGAGGAAGTTTCATGAACTGTGAAGCAGTGCTGTAGGTGTTTCTCTCACTCCCTATTGCTTTCCTTTCCTTTCAGTTTCTCTTTATCTCTATCCAATAAATAAATAAAAATCAAAAAATTAGATAGCCAGAGGGTACTTGCTTTCAAGAGAAATGAAAAATTAAAATGTGACAAAGAAACAGTTTTGTGTTAGGAGGAAGGTAGAATATAAGAACTTTATTTAGAAATGCTGAAGAGACTAACCAGTCTCTTCTTTTGCCTCTGCCTTTTTTTTTTTTTTTTCTGACTGAGAAGCATAGACCCAGTATTCGAGGAGTTTGCAGTTCTGTTGTGACCAGCGAGAGGAAGACATTGTGAGCCCCTTGAAAGTAGAAATCGAGAGGTTTGGATTATTATGATTTTTGTCTTGAGAGTGACTATCACAGGATTTTGAGTAGCTATATCGCTATATCATCAATGTGGAGAATGAAATGTAAAGAGGAGGTGATATGTTCAATTTTGTACACACTGAATTTGCGATGCTGGTGGAATTTCTGAGCAGAGATAGTAGGATAGAAGAGTCTCCAACAGGGGCGGATAGATAGGCTAATGGTTATGCAAAGAGACTCTCTTGCCTGAGTCTCCAAAGTCCAGGTTCAATCACACACCCCCCTCCCCCCCGCACCACCATAAGCCAGAGTGGAGCAGTGCTCTGGTTAAAAAAAAAAGTCTCAAAACAGTTATGTCTAACACAAATATATTTTGAAAATCTAGTAACGGAGGCAGGTGCTGGTGAACCTGGTTAAGTGCTCATATTACAGTGTGCAAGGACCTGGATTCAAGCCCCCATTGCCACCGGCAAGGGGCATAGCTTCACAAGCAGTGAAGCAAGACTGCAGGTGTCTCTGTCTCTCCTTTTTTTTTTTTTTTTGCCTCCAGGGTTATTGCTGGGGCTCAGTGCCTGCACTATGAATCCACTGCTCCTGGAGGCCATTTTCCTCACTTTATTTCCCTTGTTGTCACCATTGTTATTTGTCGTTATTATTATTGTTGTCATTGCTGTCGCTATTGCTGGATAGGACAGAGAGAAATGGAGAGAGGAAGGGAGACAGAGAGGGGAAGAGAAAGACAGACACCTGCAGACCTGCTTCACTGCTTGTGAAGGGACCCACCCTTACCTGTAGGTGGGGAGCCAGCTGCCTGTTCTTGCACTTTACACCATGTGCACTACCCCCTGACCACCCCCGCTTCTTTTTTTTTAATTTTTATATTTATTTATTCATTTATTCCCTTTTGTTGTCCTTGTTGTTTTATTGTTGTAGTTATTATTGATGTCATCGTTGTTGGATAGGACAGAGAGAAATGGAGAAAGGAGGGGAAGACAGAGAGGGGAAGTGAAAGACAGACACCTGCAGACCTGCTTCACTGCCTGTGAAGCGACTCTCCTGCAGGTGGGGAGCCAGGGGCTCAAACCGGGATCCTTCCTCCAGTCCTTGTGCTTTGCACCACCTGCGCTTAACCCGCTGCGCTACCACCCGACTCCCCACCCCCGCTTCTTATCTCCCTCTTTCCCCTAAATTTCTCTGTTCCATCAAACAAAATTTTCAAAAAGTTAAAAATAAATTGTGGTCCGGGAGGTGGCGCAGTGGATAGGGCTTCAGACTCTTAAGCATGAGGTCCTGAGTTCAATCCCCGGCAGCACATGTACCAGAGCGATGCCTGGTTCTTTCTCTCCTAACATTTCTCATGAATAAATAAATAAAATATTTTAAAAAATAAATTAAATAAATTGTTTAAAAATTCTAGTAGTTGGGGGAGTCGGGCGGTAGCGCAGCAGTTAAGCACGTGTGGCCCAAAATGCAAGGACCGGTTCAAGTCCCCAGCTCCCCACCTGCAGGGGAGTCGCTTCACAGGCGGTGAAGCAGGTCTGCAGGTGTCTATCTTTCTCTCCTCCTCTCTGTCTTCCCCTCCTCTCTCCATTTCTCTGTGTCCTATCCAACAACGACATCAATAACAATAAAAACAATAACTACAAGAATAAAACAACGGGAGTTGGGCAGCTGGTTATGCACACTTGGTTTGAGCCTCTGGCTCCCCACCTGCAGGGGGGTCACTTTACAGGCAGTGAAGCATGTCTGCAGGTGTCTGTCTTTCACTCCCCCTCTCTGTCTTCCCCTCCTCTCTCCAATTCTCTCTGTCCTATCCAACAATGACTACATCAATAACAACAACAACAATAATAGAACAACAAGGGCAATAAAAGGGAATAAATAAATAAATAAAAAGAATAAAACAACAACAAGGAAATAAATATTAACAAATAAAAAATATTAAAAAGTTCTAGTAGCTACATTTATTTTAAAAAAGTACGTAGAAGGAATTCAGAGGGTAGTACAGCAGTTAAGCGCAGGTGGTGTAAAGCGCAAGGACCAGCGTAACTTACGATCCTGGTTCGAGCCCCTGGCTTCCCACCTGAAGGGGGTTCTCTTTACAAGGAGTGAAGCAGGTATGCAGGCATCTTTCTCTCCCCCTCTCTGTCTTCCCCTCCTCTCTCCATTTCTCTCTGTCCTATCCAACAATGAGGACACCAAGAACAACAATAAAGCAAGGGCAATAAAAGGGAATAAATAAAAAAATTAAAAAGTAAATAGAAGATGTTTTGATTTAATAATGCTTATTATTATTATTGTTATTATCTCCATTTGCTGAGGCTTGGTGCCGGCACTAGGAATCCACTGCTCCTGGTGGCTTTTTTTTTTTTAATTCCATAGGACAGAGAGAAACTGAGAGGAAAGGGGAGTTGGAGAGAGGCAGAGAGGAATAGACACCTGCAGACCTGCTTCACCGCTTGAGGCGACCTCCTTGCACGTGGGGAGCCAGGGGCTCAAACAGGGATCCCCGTGCTTTGTACTATGTACACGCAATCTGGTGCACTGCCCGACCTCCTTAATGATGCATTTTATATAACCCATTATATCCAAGGTATTTTCAGTTCAGCCTGCAACATTACTGAGGGAGTTTCCAGTTATTTTTTTTTTCCAGGTCTTTTAGGTATGTTGTATATATAACCCTTTTATCCCGCTCAGTGTACAATAGTCACATTTTAGGCGCTCTGTTCCCACCTGTGCCTGGTGTACTGGATTAGCAGCTTAGATCTAACATTTAACAGAGAAGTCAGGTGGCCTGACACACGGCACAGTGGCTAGAGCTTCGGATTTAAAGGGGGTGACAGAGAAGGAGAGACAGAGAAACAAACAATTGTAGTCCTGCTTTACCACTCATGAAGCATCCCCCCTGCAGATGGGGATTGGGGGCTTGAACCTGGGTCCTTGTGCATAGTAATACGTGCACTTGCCAGTTGTGCCACTGCCCGGCCCCCTCACTTTCTTTTTCCCTTATACCATCTCTCCCTTTTTTCCCCCTCCTTTTTTTTTTTCTTGATTCTCAGTCTCCTTTGAGCTACTATTTATTTGTATGTGTAGACTTACTCAACACTCTATTAAATACTAATACAGGCCGGGTGGTGGCACACCTGGTTGACTGCACATGCTCAAATGCACAAGGACCCAGGTTCAAGCCTCTGGCCCCAACCTGCAGGAGAAAAACTTCACAAGTGGAGAAGCAGGTGTCTATTTTTCTCCCTCTCTATCTACCCCTATCCTCTTGATTTCTCTCTGTCTCTACCCAAATTAATAAAAAGAAAAAAGAAAAGTGAAATATTAATATTCCAGTTTTTATTGATAGTTGCAAGTTTAGACCAGGCAGCTTGTTTATGGTGATACAACAATCAAAGCAGCCAAATTGGCATCCGGAATAATTATGCCATTATAATTTCAAATCCTGTATCCTTCAAATACTACCCAAGAGTGAAGGGGACTCTCCTGAAAATAAGGACAAATCGAGAACCATGGAACTGGCTTATTGGTAGAGCATACATTGTATTGTCAGAAAAGTCATGACATTTTTGCATAGAA
The DNA here is from genome assembly GCF_950295315.1 of Erinaceus europaeus. Lineage (NCBI taxonomy): Eukaryota > Metazoa > Chordata > Mammalia > Eulipotyphla > Erinaceidae > Erinaceus > Erinaceus europaeus. The sequence continues at coordinate 82,816,959 of NC_080174.1, read as the reverse complement.
AGACATAGAAAAATGTTAGAACTTTTCTGATAGCCCCATATATCTCTTGCATGTGTGAAGCCCTAATACTTCACAAAGGTGGCATAGGCTCTTACACACACACACACACACACACACACACACACTCTCTCTCTCTCTCTCTCACAGACATGTTGAAGCTTAAAAAGGGGTGGGCTGTGGCACACCTGGTTGAGCACACAGTTAGCATACGCAAGGACCTAGGTTCTAGCACACCTTCCCCAGCTGCAGGAGGTGAGGGGTGGGGTGGAGGGACATGCTTCACAAGTGATGAAGCAGGTCTGCAGGTGTCTCTCTGTCTCTCTCCCTCTCTATCACCCCCTTCCCTCTCAACTTCTGGCTGTCTCTATCCAATAAATAGAGATAATAAAAGAGATTTTTTTTAATGTGGGGAAAAAAAGGAGAAATGGCTTCTGAGTATGGTGGGTTTGTAGTTCAGGCACTTAACCCCAGTAATAACCCTAATAGCAAAAAAAAAAAAAAAAAGTGGCCAGGGAAATAGCTCTGTTGGCAGAATATCAGACCTACTTGACTAAGGTTCCTGGTTCCATTTTTGAAACACTCTCCTCTCTCCTCCCCTCTCCTCCAAGCCTTCCTTTCCCCTCCCCTTCCTCTTTTCTCCCCCTTTCTCTGCTTTCTATTTCTCTATGGCTCATGTAAATCTCTTTCATCTGTGATAAATAAAATCTTTTAAGAAAGTGGAAAAAAAAAAAAAGAGACTAACTAGTAGCTCAGTGTTTCAGTGAGTCAATACCTGCTTGGTGGATACAAACAAAAAACTAAGGCTAAACTTACATGTCTGAAAGCCAATATTGTTATATTGTGCTTTAAAATAATAAACATGTTTGGGCTGGAGAGCTAGCATAATGGTTATGCAGAGACTTTCAAGCCTGAGGCACCAAAGGTCCCCGTTTCAATCCCCAATACCACCATATGCCAAAACAGAGCAGTGATCTGGTAAAAGTAAATAAATATTTAAGAAAGAGTATGTGTTTGTAGTCATTGAAAACAAAAGTGGAGCCTGTGGAGACAGCATAATGATTATGCAAAAATGCTGTCATGTCTGATACTCCAAGGTCCCTGGTTCAATCCCCAACACCATCAGTTAAGCCAGAGGTGAGTAGAGCTGATTTCTCTTGTCTCTTTGTCTTCCTCTCTCATTAAAATAAAGAAAATAAGGAGTCGGGCTGTAGCGCAGCGGGTTAAGCGCGGGTGGCGCAAAGCACAAGGACCAACATAAGGATCCCGGTTCAAACCCCAGCTCCCCACCTGCAGGGGAGTCGCTTCACAGGCGGTGAAGCAGGTCTGCAGGTGTCTGTCTTTCTCTCCTCCTCTCTGTCTTCCCCTCCTCTCTCCATTTCTCTCTGTCCTATCCAACAACGACAACAACAATAACTACAACAATAAAACAACAAGGGCAACAAAAGGGAATAAATAAAATAAATATAAAAAAATAAAGAAAATATAACAAATATATTACTTTTTTTTTTTTTTGCAAAGCTAGATATTTTAGGTAGACATCCTCTCATAAGTGAACTACTGAAGGTAACAACCCTCTGACACTTCTTTTCTACAAGATAGGGATGAATGAATCAGTGAAGACATTGCTTCATTGACCTTAACAATGTTCTATAAAGTCTAAGAAAATGAACTATTGCATGCTTTCTTTTTAGTATTTATTTATCTTTCCCTTTTGTTGCCCTTGTCGTTTTACTGTTGTAGCTATTATTGTTGTCATCATTGTTGGATAGGATAGAGAAATGGAGAGAGGAGGGGAAGACAGAGAAGGGGAGAGAAAGACACCCGCAGACCTGCTTCACCACTTGTAAAGGTGTGTGGGGGGGAGGGTTTGCTCTGGTCCTTGCGCTTTGCGCTACTTGCTCTTAACCCGCTGAGCTACCGCCCGACTCCCTGACTGATGTTTCTATGTCTAATGTTTTCTTCCTATGAGGAGAGTTTAGGTCTCTCTCTACCCCTTATGTATCTGTTTGAACTTACCTGCTAAGTCTTGTGAAGAACAAGTAGGCATAATCCAATTAAATCAACTATGCTTCCTCTTGAAATAAGCCTGTCTACCATAAGCACAAATTCTGTGCTTCTTGGGAGTCCGGCAGTAGCGCAGTGGATTAAGCGCATGTGGCGCAAAGCGCAAGGACAGGAGTAAGGATCCCGGTTCAAGCCCCCCCTCCCTTCTCCATCTGTAGGGAATTCACTTCACAAGCAGTGAAGCAGGTGTCTATCTTTCTCTCCCTCCTCTGTCTTCCCCTCCTCTCTCCATTTCTCTCTGTCCTATCCAGCAACGATGACATCCATAACACAACAACAATAATTATAACAATAAAACAACCAGGGCAACAAAAGGGAATAAATAAATATTTTTTAGAAAAATTCTTTGCTTCTCTATAAGAAAAATATCACCAGCTCAGTCTTCCATGTAAGGAAGCCCAGGAACTAGGAGCTAAGTGGTCCTGATTTTAGGAGTTTATTACAAAGTCCATTTATAGACTTCTGTGGTGGAGTTATACCAGCCTGGTGACACAAAGTTTCTCTTCCCCAGAAAACAAATATTAAAAAAAAAAATTTATTTCCTTTTGTTGCCTGTGTTGTTTTATTGTTGTAGTTATTACTGATGTCGTTGTTGTTGGATAGGACAGAGAGAAATGGAGAGAAGGGGAAGACAAAGAGGGCCAGAGAAAGGTAGACATCTGCACACCTGCTTTACCACTGCAGGTGGGGAGCCGGGGGATCGAACCGGGATCCTTACTCTGGTCCTATGCGCTTCCTGTGCTTAACTCGCTGTACTTAACCTGCTGCGCTACCACCAGACCCCCTTATTGCTTGTTTTTTTAGCCGACTTTTATTCAGTATCCTGATTTTTTGCAGTTTTTTTTTTTTTCTTTTCATTTTGTATTTTTCCACTTTAGGAATCTGAAGTTAGTTTCAGCAAAGTCTTGGCACTTAACTTTTTTTTAAAAAAAAAAAATATTGATTTACAAAATTATAAGATAACAGGTGTAATTCTGCATAGTTTCCATCAGCCCTGAATCTCCATTCCCTCGATTGGAAGCCACAATAGTTCTCCCAAGGTCGCAGATATAGGTTGACTATTATTTCTATAACTCTCTGTCTATATTTGTATATTTGCCCTCTCCCTTTATTCTCCCCCTATGGTCCTGCCTTCTCTTTTTTTGTAAATCGTGCCTACACCTGTTATTACTTCCAAATGTCCTTCATTTCTTCCTTTTCTCTCTTTAGGTCCTGATGGAGCTGGAGTTCAGTGCCCTCTGGTCATCTGCCTCTATTATTTTTCCCCTTTTGGGACCAAAGTTCTTTTTGGGGTGCAGAAGGTGGAAAGTGTGGCTTCTGAAATTGCTTTTACACTGGACATAGGTGTTGGCAGGTGGATCCATACTCCTGGCCTGTTTCTATCTTTCCCTAGTGGGGTAGGTAGGGCTCTGGAGAAGTGAGGTTCTAGGACATATTGGTAAAATCATCTGCCCAGGAAAATCAGGATGGAATCATGAGAGGATATTTATCTTTAGTGGTATTTTCAGTCTGTAACTTAGTGGGACTCCTTAGGAATCAAATCGTTTTGGGACAATGTGCCTTAAAGGAGAAAGTGTTTTCTTTGTGCTATGATTCCCGTGTTGTTTAGAGAAAGCCTGTGTTTACTTTGGGTAACTCACAGAGTCCTGATGCCTCCGAGAGCACTTCCAGTTTTAGACCATTCACTCCCTATTTAATAGACTTAGAGGGAAACAACTACACTTACTCTTTTATTATGTTAATCTCATTTACATACCACCAGATTTGTTTATAAAGGGGATTTTCGACTGTAGTATTGTTTGCCTAAGGAAGAAAACTCGGTAGCAATCTTGTCATGCAATATTTACAGTTGGCAAGCTGTATATATTTGGGTAATCTTGTTAAAATATTGCATGACAGGAGATTTCAACAATCATGTTTAAGTGAATTCCAAGAAACCAGACAGAAAGGAAATATGCCTCTCCAGTTCTGAAACATTTATCTGCTCGGCTGGAAAAGGGTAGAAGCCTTTGAATGATAGATAGTCTAAGGGAAAAATGCACATTCATCTGCAGTTTAATGTCTTTCCTAAATGTCTTAATTGCTTTTAAAGTCATGTAAATAAATAACATCCAAAGGATGTGAATTAATATCCCAAGAAATGACTTTACTGATAGAAAGTCTGCTGTTTGGAATAATCTTTATAAGGTATTACAAATAATTTTCTGCCCAGAATCAAGAAACTTGCAGTTGGGAAACCTGGATGTGTCAGCTATTAACATAAGAACATCTTTATTTTGTTTAGTTTTACCTTGAAGCTTATCCAAGCCCTATGTATTCATTTTAGTTGTTAATTCACAAAGGAATTAAGGATCAATTCCCCCAGGGAATTGTGGGTCTAGGATTGCTGAATTTTAATGGTGATTTCAGTGATTTAACGCTAAGAATTGAACCCAAAGATAAACTTAGCTTATCTCTAGTTTTATTACAGGACAAAACATTTTATCTCTTAAAGGTCTTAAAGAGAAAAGTTAAAGAAACAAATGTTAGTGGCTTGGAAGTGGCAGAGTGGTAGATTTCTGAATTTACAAGTGTGAGTTCAGGTCTCAGCAGCAAATAAGTGATGCTTTAGTTCCTTTTCTGTTTCTTGTAAAAAAAATAAATATATATATATATTTTTTTTTAATGAGAGCTCTGCTCAGCTCTGGTTTATGGTGGTATGGGGGATTAAACTGGGACTTTGGAGCCTCAGGCATGAAGAGTCTCTTTGCATAACCATTATGCTATTTAGCCCCACCTTAAATTTTTTTTTTTTTTTAGATTTACTTATAAATGGAAGAGAAGACCAGGACATCAGGCATCATCCTAACATGTATGATATGGGGAATCAAACTTGGGCCCTCAAGATTTACACTTCAATGCTTCACCTCCAGGAGCACAATATATTTGTTTTAAATTAATACCAGGATACCAGGGACCAATACAAGAGTTCACTTAGAAAGTGTGCTGTTGTGGTCCAGGAGGTGGTGCAGTGGATAAAGTACTGGACTCCCAAGCGTGAGGTCCTGAGTTCAAGCCCTGGCAGCACATGTACCAGAGTGATGTCTGGTTCTTTCTCATCAATAAATAAATAAATAAATAAAAAAAAAAAAAAAAAGAAAGTGTGCTGTTGGGAGTCGGGCTGTAGCTCAGCAGGTTAAGCGCACTTGGCGCAAAGCACAAGGACTGGTGTAAGGATCCCAGTTCAAGCCCCCGGCTCCCCACCTGCAGGGGAGTCCCTTCACAGGTGGTGAAGCAGGTCTGCAGTGTCTGTCTTTCTCTCCCTCTCTCTGTCTTCCCCTCCTCTCTCCATTTCTCTCTGTCCTATCCAACAATGACAACAACATCAATAACAACAACAATAAAACAACAAGGGCAACAAAAAGGAATAAATAAATATTTAAAAAAAAAAAAGAAAGTGTGCTGTTTTGCCATGTGTAGAATGTAGGTTTGAAGGAACCCTGTTCATTGAAAGAAATTTCGGTGCTGTGGTCACTATTGGAAAAAGTCAACCTAGAGCTGTGGGAGAAAAAATGAAAAAGAAAGAAGAAAGGAAAAAAAGAAGAAGAAGAAGAAGAAGAAGCAAGGAAAGGAAGGAAGGAAGGAAGGAAGGACGGAAGATAGTATGTGAAAACAGTTTATTTGTATATTGTGCAGCTTTGCCGTGGTGTATATGACCCCCATGACACAGAAGGAAGCCTCTCCCCTACCTTTCTGTCTCTACAAAAAAAAAAGAAAGGAAGGAAGGAAGGAAGGAAGGAAGGAAAGGAAAAGAAAGAAAAGGAAAAAATAAAAACAGTGAGGGCCTGGGCAGTGGCATACCTGCAAGGACCAGGGTTCAAGCCCCTAGTCCCTAACTACAGTGGGAAATCTTTACAAGTGGTAAGTCAGTGCCACAGCTGTCACTCTCGCTCTCTGTCTTTCTTTTCTTTTTTCTTCCTTTCTTCCTGTCTTTTTTTTTCCCAATTTCTCTTTATCCAATAAATAAGAAAAGAAAGAAAAAAGAAAAGAAAAGCAGTGAGCGTTAATTTTCTGAATCAAAAGTGAATATATCAAGAGTCCGGAGGTAGCAGAGGGTTAAGCGCACGTGACCCGAAGCGCAAGGACTGGCATGAGGATCCTGGTTTGAGCCCCCAGCTCTCCACCTGCCTAACAATGATGTCATCTAACAATGACTACTTCAACAACAACAACAATAAAAAACAACAAGGGCAACAAAAGGGAAAATAAATAAATAAAACATTTAAAAAAGTGAATATATCTTATAATCTTGTAAACTACTATATATATATATACACACATATATATACATATATATATGTGTATATATATATATATATGTTTCCATAACACTTGTCAGCTCCTACTTATGGTGGTGCTGGCGATTGGACCTGAGACCTTTAGTGCCTATAGATAACCATTATGCTATCTCCCCAGCCTAATTTTTTAAGTGAATATATCTGGTCTTACATTTCATTCTCTTATTAAATGATTAAAATTTATAGTCCAGGGGGTCGGGCGGTAGCGAAGTGGCTTAAGCGCAGGTCGCGAAGTGCAAGGACCAGTGTAAGGATCCCGGTTCAAGCCCCAGGCTCCCCACTTGCAGGGGGGTCACTTCAGGCGGTAAAGCAAGTCTGCAGGTGTCTTCCCCCCCCATCTTCCCCTCCTCTCTCCATTTCTCTGTCCTATCTAACAACGACGACATCAACAACTACAACAGTAATAACTACAACAACAACAACAAAAGGGCAACAGAAGGGAAAATAAATAATAATAAAAAAATAAAAGAACATATAGTCCATAGGTGTTACTTATTTTATTTTGCCTCCAGGGTTATTGCTGGGGCTCGGTGCCTGAACCATGAACCCACTGCTTCTGGGGGCTATTTTATTCCCCTTTTGTTGCCCTTGTTGTTTTATCATGGTTGTGGTTATTATTATTGTTGTTATTGACGTCGTTGTTGTTGGGTAGGACAGAGAGAAATGGAGAGAGGAGGGGAAGACAGAGAGGGGGGAGATAAAGATAGATACCTGCAGACCTACTTCACTGCCTGTGAAGCGACTCTCCCGCAGGTGGGAACTGAAGGCTAGAACCCAGATCCTTAAGCAGGTCAGCCCTACTACTCAGCCCTAAAACATATAATCTACTGCTCAGCCCTAAAACATATAATCTATAAGCACAACATTTTGGAAATATTTTAATGCCAGATTTTACTTGGTACATAAAATTCATCTTATCCTTTTATCTTTCCCTCTTTTTCCTTCCTTTCTTTTCTTTTTTAAAAATATTTATTTTCCCTTTTGTTGCCCCCCCTTTTTTATTATTGTAGCTATTATTGTTGTTGTTACTGATGTCATTGTTGTTGGATAGGACAGAGAAATGGAGAGAGGAGGGGAAGACAGAGAGGGAGAGAGAAAGACAGACACCTGCAGACCTGTTTCACCGCCTGCAGGTGGGGAGCCAGGGGATCCTTATGCTGGTCCCTGAGCTTTGAGCCACATGCGCTTAACCTGCTGCACTACTGCCCGACTCCCCTAAAATATTTATGAATGAGAGAGTGTGAGAGAAAGAAAAAAAGAGAGAGAGAAAGAGATGTGATGCTGTGCCACCTTCCAGGCTGCAGCTTGTTTTCCTTATTCCGGGGAAAAGCAATAGTTCCAACCCACAAAATCAGTTGTATAGCCCAGCAATGAGTTTGGTTTAAAAAAAAAAAAGTTTGGTAAAACACTAGGTGCTAGAGAAATAACAGAATTAAACTGTAACATTCTTTTGGACTTTCAGCAATTCCAAAGTCAATTGAAACTTCCCTCATTTACACTGCCTTCTGTGTTTCCCCCCTAAATATTTCTTATTTACACTGTATTCAGTTTAATAATTGCACAGGTTGAAGTGTCTTATACAATAACCTGTTAAAAAAAATCAAACAAGGGGGGCTGGGTGACTGAGCACCTGGGGGAGCGCACATGCTCCAATGCACAAGAAACCAGGTTTGAGTCCCCAGTCCCCACCCGTAGGGGGAAAAGTTCACGAGTGGTTAAGCAATGCTGCAGGTGGCATGTGTCTCTCTGTATCTCTTCCTCCCTATTCTCTCTCTCTCTTTTTTCACCAGAGCACTGCTCAGCTGTGGCTTATGGTAGTGTGGGGGACTGAACCTGGGACTTTGGAGCCTCAGGAATGAGAGTCTCTTTGCATAACCATTATGCTGTCTCCCCCTGCTCCCTCCCTATTATCTCAATTTCTGGCTGTCTCTATTCAATAAGTAAATAAAGATAATCATTATATATATTAAACTGGGTCTTTGGGGGTCAGTGGTAGCACAGCCAGTTAAGCACAGGTGGCACAAAGCCCAAGGATCCGTTTAAGGATCCCAGTTGGAGCCCCCGGCTCCCCACCTGCAGGAGAGTCGCTTCACAGGTGGTGAAGCAGGCCTGCAGGTGTCTATCTTTCTCTCCCCCTCTCTGTCTTCCCCACTCTCCATTTCTCTCTGTCCTATCCAACAACAACAACAACAATAATAACTACAGGAACAATGAAAAAAGCAAGGTCAACAAAAAAGAAAATAAATAAATATTAGGAAAAACAAAGTGGGTCCTTGTTAGCTGGGTGGTTGCGCTGTGGGTTAAGTGCACGTGGCGCAAAGCGCAAGGGCCAGCATGAGGATCCGGGTTGGAACCCCCAGCTCCCCACTTGCAGGTGGGTCGCTTCCCAAGTGGTGAAGCATGTCTGCAGGTGTCTGTCTTTCTCTCCTCCTCCCTGTTGTCCCCTCCTTTCTCGATTTCTCTTTGTCTGTCTTTCTTCTTGGCTTGTGAAGGGACTCCCCTGCAGGTGGGTGCTTGGGTGCTGGAACCAGGATCCTTATCCACCGGTCCTTGTGCTTCGCGCCATGTGCACTTAACCCACTGTACTATCGTCCAACACCCTCCCCCCCACTTTCTTTTTCTTTTTAATCAGGAGAATACATAGCACCAGCTTACCTGATTTTAGACAGTGCTGGGTCTAGAGCCTCATATGTCTACACTTCAGGTTTATTATAAAGATGATATTAAATAAAACTTTATTTTAATTAACTTTATTTTTTTTGCCTCCAGGTTTATTGCCAGGGCTCGGTGCCTCCACTACGAATCCACTGCTCCTGGAGGCCATTTTTTCCCTTTTGTTACCCTGGTTGTTTTTTACCATTGTTGTGGTTATTATTATCATTGTTATTGATGTTGTTGTTGGATAGGACAGAGAAAAATGGAGAGAGGAGGGGAAGACAGAGAGGGGGAGAGACAGACAGACACCTGCAGACCTGCTTCACCGCCTGTGAAGCGACTCCCCTGCAGGTGGGGAGCCGGGGGCTCGAACCCGGATCCTCACTACCAGTCCTTGTGCTTTGCGCCATGTGAGCTTAACCCACTGAGCTACTTACTGTCTGACCCCCAATTAACTAATTTTTTACTAGAGCATTGCTCAGTTCTGGTTTCTAGTGGTGCCAGGAATTGAATCTGGGGCTCAGTCATGAAAGTTCCTTGTACTCAAAATGGTCTTTTATTATAGATGAGACACAGTTCATTAATTTGCTTTTTAAGCACAATGCATGGCTACTTAAAAGAGTTACTTGGGGGAGGGAAAATCAACAAATCCTTGTAGTACAGCAAGAACTATTAAATTATGAAAATGTTAACTCTAGACAGACATGGGTTTTGGGTATTTTTTTATTTTTTACTTTAATTTTTTAATTTATTTTAATTTTTCTATTATCTTTATTTATTGGATAGAGACAGCCAGAAATCAAGAGGGAAGGAGAGAGAGAGAGATACCTGCAGCACTGCTTCACCACTTGGAAAGCTTTCCCCCTGCAGGTAGGGACGGGGGTTTGAACCCGGGGCCCTGAGCACTGTAACATGTGCACTCAGGCAGGTGCGCCACCACTTGACCCCTTTTATTTTATTTATTTATTTATTTATTACCAAAGCACTGCTCAGCTCTGTCTTATGGTGGTGCAGGGGATTGAACTTGGGACTTTACAGCCTCAAGCGTGAGAGTATCTTTGTATAACCATTATGCTATCTACCCCCACCCCAGTTTTGTGTATTTTATACACAAATGTAACCCTGACCCCAGAACATTTCCTAACATGACTTGGACATTAAATGTTCATGCAACAAATCTATAGCTTTCCCCCATTGGTACACATACCTGTATTTGTACAGTATAGAAAGTTATACATAGGGAGGTCGGGTTGTAGCACAGCGGGTTAAGTGCACATGGCACAAAACTGGAGGATCAGCGTAAGGATCCCAGTTCGAGCCCCCGGCTCCCCACCTGCAGGGGAGTCGCTTCACAGGTGGTGAAGCAGGTCTGCAGGTGTCTATCTTTCTCTCCCCCCTCTCTGTCTTTCCCTCTCCATTTCTTTCAGTCCTTTCGAACAATGATAACAACAATAATTACAACAATAAAACAACAAGGGCAACAGAAGGGAATAAGTATTTGGTGTTGTTGTTGGGAATAAGTATAAGTTGTTTTTGTTGATGTCCTCGTTGTTGGACCTGCTTCACCACTTGTGAAGCAACTCCTCTGCAACTGGGGAGACGGGGACTCGAACCAGGATCCTTAGGTACAATTTATTTTTTAAAGCAGAGATTTAATTTTTTTAGCTTTTAATTTTTTAAATCTTTATTAGTGATTTAATATTGATTTACAAAATTATATGATAACAGGGTTATAATTCCACATCATTCCCTCCACCAGAATTCTATGTCCCTGTTCCCTCAATTGGAAATTGCATTAGTTCTTTTTTTTTTTTAAAGAATTTTTATATTTATTTATTTTCCCTCTTGTTACCTTTGTTGTTTTTTATTGTTGTTGTAGTTATTACTGTTGCTGTTGTTAGGACAGAGAAATGGAGAGAGGAGAGAAAGACAGAGAGGGGGAGAGAAAAACAAACACCTGCAGACTTGCTTCACCTTGTAAAGTGACTTCCCTGCAGGTGGGGAGCCTAGGGCTTGAACCTTATGCAGGTCCTTGTGCTTTGCGCCACCTGCGCTTAACTTGCTGCACTACTGCCTGACTCCCGCTTTAGTTCTTTGAAGATGGTAAATATGGGTTGATTATTATTTCTATATCTATATATCTACATACGTATATATATTTGACTATTTTTTTCTATGATCCAGGATTCTCTTCCTTTTTTTTTTTTACTGAGGGATTAATGTTTTCCAGTTGCCAGTAAACACAACAGTTTGTGCATGCATAACATTTCTCAGTATTCCTTCTTACAATTTATAACAGAAGATCCATTGAAGCAATGTAATTTCCTCCCCCCCCCCAGTGCTGATCAGCTGTTTTATGGTGGTTCGGTGGGATTGAATTTGGACTCTGTTGCCTGAGGCATTAGCGTTTGTCCTTGAGTATTAGCATTTGTTTGCATAACCATTAAACTATTCCCCACCCCACTCCCAAGATCTTGTTTTAAAAAACCTACTTCATCAATGTAAACTTGTTACTTAAGTGAAACAAATGATGCCAGGGAAAGATTAGGTAACCAGTGGGAGACAAAGTAAATTGTAATATGAATAATAATAGCAAGTATTTCTGAGCACTTAGTAGCTAAGTAGGGAGAGAGGAATGTTGGCATTTCTAACAACAAAGAGTAAGGACTTTTATTAGGCTTTTTAAAAGAAATTAAAGTTTGGAGGGCCAGGTGGTAGTACACCTGGTTAAGTGCATATATTACAGCGTTCAAAGACACAGGTTCAAACCCATGGTTCCTCCCTGCAGGGGAAAAGCTTCATAAATAGTGGAGCGGGGCTACAGATATCTACGTCTTTCCCTTTCATTTTCGGTCTCTATCTACTAATAATTAAAAATAATAAAAAAGAAATTAAAATTTGAAAGGTTTAAGTGGCTCAAGCAAGGTACATATCTAGCAGGAAGTTGAACTGGAAATTGAACCTATTGACAGATTGGCAATTTTAACTGTTACAGTATTTGAATATAACTTACTGATTAATCTAGGCATTGCAATGTGAAATTCACATTTGGAACTTAAAAAAAAAAGTTTTTATTTATTGGATAGAGATAGCCAGAAGTCGAGAGGAAGGGAAAGACAGAGGGAAAGAGACAGAGACACCTGTAGCCCTGCTTTACCACTTGCAAAGCTTTCCCCTTGCAGGTGGGGGACAAGGGCTTGAACCCGGGTCCTTAAGCATTGCAACATGTGCTCTCAACCAGGTGTGCCACCACTCGGCTCCTGTTTGAGATTTTTCCATCGATTCATTTAAAGAAATGTATTTGAGAAGCTACTGTACTCCAGGTACTAGGTGTCTACAGTGATGTGACACGGATGTGTTGCCTGCTGTCATGACCAAAAGCTCTGAGACAAGTTAAGAAACAAAAAAAGCACAAATGTGATAATGTGTTTTGTTATGATGGAAAATAATAGCTGGGAAGCCTAGGGGAACTTATTTTAAAATAAAGCCGCCTGGTGGTTCTTCTAAAGTGTGGAGGCAATCTTTCTAAGATTACAGTTTGTGGGTGGGGGAGGGGGTTCTGGGTGGTGGTAGCAGTATGGCCCCAAAGCAGAAGCCCCAAGGCTTAAAGCAGTTTGGCTTGTGGGAGGGGAGCTTAGTGTGGTCCCCGGGTGGGGGGGGGGGGGGCGGAAATGCAACTGGAGAGGTTGCCTCAGCCAGATCAAACAGGGATCTGCAGGCTGTGGAAATGGGCTTGGATTCTGTTACAAATACAAAGGAAAACTCATCTTCAAACCCAAGTCTTCTGTTCACACAAACAATGGTAGGCTTTTAATTGGAATGGTTAGTAAGCTCACTGAGTCTTGGGCCAGCCAAATACCTAATTAACAATTATATTGTGTAATAATGAATTACTGTTACTATTGTGTATTCCTCCACTATTTTCCCAACCTTATTCAGCCTTTTCAAGGATACATTTATTTTCTTTGGGAATTTTTCATTTAGAAATCTCCAGCATTTAATTTTTAAAGCACCTATAATACATTGATTGGCTTTTAGAAAGTATGTATTGAAATCTTACCAAGTGACTCAAACATGGATTCCATGCCCACGAATTTACAGAGTAGAAACAGTTAAAATATAATACATCTTATACAAATACAATTAAATCACATGAACTGTAACTTTCATAGCATTAAATAAGATATTATAGGGTAGCGTATGTAGATGGAATAAAAAGCATCAGTTAAAAAAAAGCTCCAGGGAGTTGAAATGAGGGAATCTTTCTAACTCTGGGGGACTGAGGGAAAGGTGGTGGGGGGTGGATTAAGAGAGACTTCCTGAAGGAGGGAGTATTTGTTCTTGCTTTTGAATGGATCAGTAGGATTTAAATTATAGGAAACTGAGAAAAGGGCAAAATGCAGTCAAAAGTTTCAAGTGTAAAGGAATACACATCCTCTTTGTATTTCGGATACTCAGTTTGGTATGATGGTTACCAGACCCTTGGGAGATCTCCAGGACTGGAATAGTTTGAGTGTGTTATGCTGTAGGCTGGAAGTACATAGCACTCTGCTGGGCTTTATTTGTATTTTCAGCTAAGGCAGTTCATCTTGAATCTGAGCAACTGCTCAAATTTATTAACAAATGATTTTGAGGCCGAAAGAATTAGGGAGTTTTGGGGCCGCGGGGGGTAGATAGCATAATGGTTATGCAAAGAGACTCTCATGCCTGAGGCTTCAGAAGTCTCAGGTTCTATTCCCTGTACCACCACAAGCCAGAGCTGAGCAGTGCTCTGGTTAAAAAAAAAAAAAAAAAAGAAAGAAAATGTTAAAAAAATAAATAAAAAGAATTAGGGAGTTTTTTTTTCTAAATTTTAAAAAATGTTTATTTTATTTATTTATTCCCTTTTGTTGCCCTTGTTGTTTTATTGTTGTAGTTGTTGTTGGATAGACAGAGAGAAATGGAGAGAGGAGGGGAAGACAGAGAGGAGGAGAGAAAGATAGACACTTGCAGACCTGCTTCACCACCTGTGAAGCGACTCCCCTGCAGGTGGGGAGCCGGGGTTCGAACCGGGTTCTTTATGCCGGTCCTTGTGTTTTGCGCCACCTGCGCTTAACCTGCTGCGCTACACCCCGACTCCCAGAATTAGGGAGTTTTTAAAAGACTATTGGATGGTAAGACAAAGAATTTCTTGCTGTTTCCAAAGACACTCTCATGCCTGAGGCTCCAAAGTCCTATGTTCAATCCACTGCACCACCATAAGCCAGAGCTGAGCAGTGCTCCGGTAAAAAAAAAAAAAAAAAAAAGTTAAAAAAAATTTTGTTGCTGTTTTCATGTGTGACCTTGTTTCTAACACAGTAAAAAAGGAAAAAGAAGGGAGTCAGGCGGTAGCGCAGCAGGTTAAGTGCACGTGGCGCGAAGCGCAAGGACCGGCGTAAGGATCCCGTTTGAGCCCCCGGCTCCCCACCTGCAGGGGAATCACTAAACAGGCGGTGAAGCAGGTCTGCAGGTGTCTTTCTCTACCTTGTCTTCCCCTCCTCTCTCCATTTCTCTCTGTCCTATCTAACAACGACGACATCAGTAACAATAATAATAACTACAACAACAATAAAAAAACAAGGACAACAAAAAGGAAAATAAATAAATTAAAAAACAAAACAAAAAATGAAAAAGGGAAGTGGATCGCCTATTGTGATATAGGGGTGATATCATTCACAGGGGGTCAGGGGGAAAGTTTGGGAGGGGCCTCAGAAGGTATTACATAAAGCAAAGCAATCAAGACAACAGTTAAGGAAGCATTATCACACAAAATCACTTCTAAATTCTTCCCTGTTCACTGGAAAGCTTTGAATAAAACCTTGGTCCATTTGCTGTTCCCATTCTTCTGGTTTTAAAAGTAGCTATGTCTGGTACTAAAAGAAAATGGGCTTGCAAAGTAGCTTTCTTTACTTGGAGAGAGCCCTGCTTTGCCATGTGCTCAATTCAAGTTCAAGCCTAGTCCCCACTTGACTGAAGAAAGCTTCTGTGTTGTGGCCTCACTCGATCTTGCTCTTTGTTGGTCTCTCCTCTGCCTTCTCTGTCTCTGAAACAAATAAATAAAAACTTATATTGTGTGTATTTCTGTTCTTTTTGCCTCCAGGGTTATCACTTGGACTCCCGTGCTAGCACTACAAATACACTGCTCCTGGAGGCTATTTTTCCCATTTTTGTTGCCATGGTTGTGGTTATTGTTATTGCTTTTTGTTGTTGACTAGGTCAGAGAGAAATGGAGAGAGGAGAGGAAGACAGAGGAGGAGAGAAAAACAGACACCTGCAGACCTGCTTCACCACTTGTGAAAGGACTCCCCTGCAGGTCGGGAGCTGGGGGCTCAAACTGGGATCCTTACATCAGTCCTTTTGCTTTGTGCCATGTGCACTTAACCTAGTGTACTACCGCCCAGCCCCCTGTGTATTTATTTTCTTCCAGGCAAGTTACCGCTGGGACTTAATATCTGTACCACCTCACCACTCCTGACACCTCCTCCTCCCCTTCTCTTTCCACCTTTCCTTCCTTTCTTCCTTCCTTCCATCCTCTTATTTATTTGCTTATGAGATAGATAGATAGATACATAGATAGATAGATAGATACATAGATAGATAGATAGATAGATAGATAGATAGATAGATAGATATGGGGAAAATCTGAGCATGACTCTGGCACATGTGGTGCCTGGGACCTTGGACTTGAGAGAACAATGCTTTAGCCAACCTCCAGGGCCACTCTTTTTTGGCAAGTCCTGTGCTCAACCTGGGCTGTTCAGAGGAGACTTCAGAGATTACAGTGAACAGAAATTACTAGTTGTATACATCATATATTGTCCTCATAAGACACCTGCATCTCATATATTCTTTACATTTGGGGTGCATATTGAGGCCAGGTGGTGACACATCCGGTTGAGCGTACATTACAGTGCACAAGGACCCAAGTTTGAGCTCCTGGTCCCCACCTGCAAGGGGAAAGCTTCACAAGTGGTTGAAGCAGGGCTGCAGGTGTCTTTCTCTTTTTGTCTACCTCCCTTTTCCCTCTCAATCTCTGGCTATTCAATAAATAAATAAAGATAATTTATTATTATTATTACTAGAACACTGCTTATCTTTAGTTTATGATGGTGCAGGGGATTGAACCTGGGACTTTGGAGCCTCAGGTATGAATATGAGAGTGTCTCTGCATAACCATTATGCTATCTACCCTCTGTCTATTTTTCTTTTCTTTAACACTGAATCAGGAACCTAATTTTATTTTATTTTTTGTGCTTAATAGTGAATTACCTAAAAAAATTTTTTTTGAGGTTCGTTATTAACTGATAGAGCTCATCACACAAAAGAAAGCTTAGAAAAGTGGCGAAGCATGCAACACTAAGAAATATGTTCATTTCTAGGGGGCTGGGCGGCTGTGCAGTGGGTTAAGTGCAGGTGGCACAAAGTGCACGACTGGTGTAAGGATCCCGGTTTGAGCCCCCAGATCCCCACCTGCAGGGGAGTCACTTCACAGGCGGTGAAGCAGGTCTGCAGGTGTCTGTCTTTCTCTCCCCCTCTCTGTCTTCCCCTCCTCTCTCTATTTCTCTCTGTCCTATCCAACAATGACATCAATAACAACAACAATAACTATAACAACAACAACAAAAACTAACAAGGGCAACAAAAGGGAAAATAAATAAATTAAAAAAATATATATATACATTTGTTTTTTTTCCCCCAGAGGGGTAATAGATTTGTGCTCGTCGTATTTACGCCTCTCATCTTGTTTCCTTGAGTTGTCAGTTTTGAGGATTTTGACTGGTGGTAGTGCATAGCTGGAAATAAATTAATAAGCTGTCTCTTGCCTTCTCTCTTTTCCTCTCACATCTGCTTCCCTCCTTTCCTTTCCTCTGCTTCCCCCCCCCCGCTTTTCTCTTCTCTTTTCCCCCCTTCTTTTTTACTCTCTCTTAAAAAAATTTTTTTTTTATTATCTTTATTTATTGGATAGAGACAGCCAGAAGTCAAGAAGGGGGAGACAGAGAAGGAAAGAGACAGAGAGACATCTGCAGCCCTGATTCACCACCTGTGACGCTTTCCCCTTGCAGGCAGAGACCGGGGGCTCAAACCTGGGTCCTTGTGCACTGTAACATGTGTGCTCAACCAGGTGCGCCACCACCTGGCCCCTATACTCTCTTTTTCTTTCTTCCTTTCTTTCTTTCTCTCTCTTTTTATTTATTTATTTATTAATTATTTTTTTAAGTATTTATTTATTTTCCCTTTTGTTGCCCTTTTTTTTATTGTTGTAGTTATTATTGTTGTTGTTAGATAGGACAGAGAGAAATGGAGAGAGGAGGGGAAGACAGAGGGGGAGAGAAAGACACCTGCAGACCTGCTTCACTGCCTGTGGAGCGACTCCCCTGCAGGTGGGGAGCTGGAGGGGAAGACAGAGGGGGAGAGAAAGACACCTGCAGACCTGCTTCACTGCCTGTGAAGCGACACCCCTGCAGGTGGGGAGCTGGGGGCTGGAACCGGGATCCTTAAGCAGGTCCTAGCTCTTCGCGCCATGTGCGCTTAACCCTCTGCGCTACCGCCCGACTCCCTCTCTCTCTTTTTAAAAAAATATTTATTTATTGGGGCTGGGTGGTGGCGCACCTGGTTGAGTACACATGTTATAATGCTCAAGAACCCGAGTTCAAGCCCCCCCGGGTCCCCATATGCAGGGGAAAGCTTTGCAAGTGGTGAAGCAGGGCTGCAGCTGTCTCTCCGTCTCTCACCCTATCACCCTCTTCCCTCTCAATTTCTGGCTGTCTCTATCCAATAAATAAATAAAGATAAATTTTAAAAGTTTAAAAATTAAAAAAAATTTATTTATTCCCTTTTGTTGCCTTTGCTGTTTTATTGTTGTAGTAGTTATTATTGTTATTATTGATGTCATTGTCGTTAGATAGGACAGAGAGAAATGGAGAGTGGAGGGGAAGACAGAGAGGGGGAGAGCACAAGGACCTGAGTTCAAGCCCCCAACCCCTTACCTACAGGGGATTTGTGACCGGTGAAGTGGTCTCTCTCTCCCTCTGTCTCTCTATCTCTCTGTGTGTGTGTCTCTGTTTCTCTCTGTCTGTCTCTTTTCTCTCTCAACTTGAGCACTGCTCAACTTTAGCTCATGGTGGTACTGGGGACTAAACCTGGGATATTTGCTGTCTCAGGCAGAAAAGTCTTTTTGTGTAACTTAAATTATCTGCCTATCCTGCTGTCTTTTTCAAAACTTTTTTCCCTTTAATTTTATTCATTCAATAGTTAATTATTCATATAACATTTTATTAATGTAACAGTTATTTTATACAATAGTTTCTCTTTGTCCTATCAAATAAAATAAATAGATATGAAACACTGAAAAAATAATAAGGGGGATCGGGCTGTAGCACAGCGGGTTAAGCACACATAGCAGGAAACTCAAGGACCGGATCCTGATTCAAGCCCCCGGGGACTCTCCACCTGTAGGGGAGTCACTTCATAAGTGGTGAAGCAGGTCTACAGGTGTCTATCTTTCTCTCCCCATCTCAGGTCTTCCCTCCTCTCTCCATTTCTCTTTGTCCTAACAACAATGGCATCAACAACAACAATAAAAAAAAAGCAACAAAAGAGAAAATAAAAAAATTAATTAATTAAGAATTTTGGGGGCCAGGCAGTGACTCAGTCTTAAGTGCAAGGACCCCACAATGATCCAAGTTCAAGTCCCCGCTCCCCACCTGCAGGGGGAGCACTTCACAAGTAGCAAAGCAGGTCTGCAGGTGTCTCTCTTTCTCTCTCTTCCTATCTCCCTTCTCCTCTCAGTCTTTTTCTGTCTTATCCAATTAAATGGAAAAAATGACCACCAGGAGCAGTGGATTTGTAGTGCCACCTCTGAGTCCCAGAGATAACCCTGGGGGCAAATAAGTAAATAAAAATAAATTAATAATTAGAAGTTCTTACTGAGTATTCAGTCTGTGTCTGGTAGTCCTAGCCATGGGCTTATTCTCATTCTCTTTCTTTCTCTTTCACTTTTTAAAAAAAATTATCTTTATTTATTGGATAGAGACAGAGAAATTGAGAGGGAAGGAGGAGATAGAGAGGGAGAGAGACAGAGAGACACCTGCAGCCCTGCTTCACCACTCACAAAGCTTTCCCCCTGCAGGCGGGGACTTGGAGCTTGAAGCTTCCACAAGCTGGGCCCTTGTGTACTGTAATGTGTGCGTGCGTTCAACCAGGTGTGTTACCATGGGCTCATTCTCTGTCTTGGCTGTTGATGTTAATTACTTCTTTTTAAAATTTTTAAAATTTTCCCTTTCGTTGCCCTGTTTTTTTTTAAATTGTTGTTGTTGTTATTGATGTCATTGTTGATAGATAGGACAGAGAGAAATGGAGAGAGGGGAAGACAGGGAGAGAGAAAGATAGACACCTGCAGACCTGCTTCACCTGTGAAGCAACCCCCCTGCAGGTGGGGAAGGCGGGGGCTGGAACCCGCCCGGATGCTTAGCAGGTCCTTGTGCTTTGCGCCACGGGCACTTAACCTGCTGCGCTACCCCCTGACTCCCGACGTAAAATGTTAAATAGGATTGCCTCTAGCACCAAGTGCTGCAGTTAGAGGGAAAGGTGAATTTGTTGTTGATGAAGTCAGGGAATCCGTGATATAACCTAGAGTTTTGGATACTAAAAACAAAAACAAAGACAAAACAAAAACATAGGGCAGAAGAATTTAATCTTCAAGGAGTCAGAACAACAAGTTCATTTGCCTAATTATTTGACACGGTTTGGTACAGAGTTTAGTCTCAGTTCTAAGGTCACTTAGACGTTGAGTTTTCACCCCCTGAAACATTAAGCTTCGTTTTTCTCTGCTCCCACCCCTTGGTGTGAATATTTATTTCTGTTGATGTGGTAGCCAGGTTCTAAGATGGTTTCCTACAATCCCTTTCAGCTGGTAATCAAAGTCTGGAGTAGTCTACACCTATCTTCTTTTTAAATTTTTTTTTTCTTTATTTGTTGGATAGAGACAGCCAGAAATTAAGAGGGAAGGGAGTGGTAGAGAGGGGGAGAGACAGAGAGATACCTGCAGTCCTATTTCATCACTCACAAAGCTTTCCCCCTGCAGGGCTGGGGGCTGGGGACTCAAACCCGGGTCCTTAATCACTGTAACGTGCGCTCAACCAGGTGCGCCACAACCTGGCCCCCACCTCTTTTCTACTAGAGTTGTTCTGTGTAATGGATAGGGTATGCAGACATGGAGGATACTTCTGAGGCATGGAAGACTTAGCTGCTTCTGCATTGTACTCTCGCATCTTTCCCTCTGGGGAGTCAGCTGCTGGGCGGGTCAGGAGGACACTAAGATTGATTTGTGAGAGGTTCAGATGACAGCGAACTGAGGCCTTCTCAACAACAGCCAGTTGAAAAACTGTGGCCTTCTGCCAGTAGCCACGTGAGTAAGCCATCCTGAAAGTGGATCCTGCAACACTGGTCAAACTTCTAGTTGATTTCAGCATCAGTTGACTGCTTGACACAGAAAGCTCAGATGATAATCTGAGCTAGAAACCCCTTGCTCAGTCCACACCGGAGTCCTTACCTTAGAAACCATGTCAGAAAATAAATGCTTGTTGCTTCAAGCTGCTACATCTTAGGAATAATTTGTTACATAGCAATACAACTGACAAGACCAAAGTTAAACAAATATATATATATATATATATATATATATATATATATATTTTTTTTTTTTTTTCCAACCCCAGTATCACTTTACTGAGGAAATGTTGATTTACAGGATTATTGTTGCCAGGAGGGTATATTTCACATTTCCCCAAGGAACAATCTCAATTAAAAAGCAACTAAGGGGTGGTCTGGGAGGTGGTGCAGTAGAGAAGGCAGTAGACGCTCAAGCATGAAGTCCTGAGTTCAATTCCTGGCAGCACATGTACCAGAGTGATGTCTTTTTCTCTCTCTCTCCCCCCTATCTTTCTCATTAATAAATAAATAAAATATATTTTTTAAAAAAAGCAATTATGGGCAGGGGAGATACCATAATGGTTATGCAAGACTCTCATGCCTGAAGCCCCAAGGCCCCAGATTCAATCCTCAGCACCACCATGATAAGCCAGAGCCGAGCAGTGCTCTGGTCTCTTTCTCTGTATCTATATCACTAAAATAAAATATTTTTAAAAAACAACTATAATAACAACAAATGAAGGAATTTTTATTCTGAGCTTCCCATCCTTAGAAACAAATACTTGACCTATATTTAGTATTTTTATTGTATTGCACAGGCAATTGAGGAAAAGAAGAGTTAAAAGTATTTATTTGTTGGAAGGAGTGATAGTAGGAAAGAATTTAAATATACTTTACCGAGAGTCAGTAGCGCAGCGGGTTAAATGCATGTGGCGTGAAGCACAAGGACCTGCGTAAGGATCCCGGTTCGAGCCCCAGTTCCCCACCTGCAGGGGAGTCCCTTCACAGGCAGTGAAGCAGGTCTGCAGGTGTTTAACTTTCTCTCCCTCTCTCTGTCTTCCCCTCCTCTTTCCATTTCTCTCTGTCCTATCTAACAACAATGTCATCAATAACAACAACAATAATAACTATAACAGCAACGATAAAAACAAGGGCAACAAAAGGGAAGTAAATAAATACATATAAAAAATTAAAAATATATATACTTTACCTATTTCCTTGAAATATGGATGTTTGAAAATGCACGTAGAGATGAAGTCCAAAATGACACCAACATATCCAAAATAAAATTATGGGTTGAGAGAAGAAGTTTTATTAGTGACTTAATATTGATTTACAAAATTATGGGATAAAAGGGGTATAATTCCACACCATTCCCATCACCAGAGTTCTGTGTCCCCATTCCCTCCACTGGAAACTGCAATAGTATTGAGAAAACTTTTATTTAAAGAGAAGTTTTCTGAGAACTACTGTTAGTATTAAATCACTTTAGATGCTTTAAGTCATATTATTTTTCTGCACAGGTCACTTACACTGCTTTTAATCTATAAATTAAGGTGTGTTGTTATTGTTGTTGTTGGTGGTGGTACTGGGGCCTTGCGCATGTGTAATTTCACTTCTCCCAGGTTGACTTTTTCATTTCAAGAGAGAGAGAGACAAAAAATAAACAAACCAAACAAAAAAATAAGCAAACAGGCAAATAGAAAAACCACCAAAGAAAAAACAAAAAGTCAGAGAGAAAGAGAGAGACAGTAAGCAAACAAAAAATCAGAGAAAGTAGGGTATGTGTGTGAGGGGGATACAGAGAGAGAGAGAGAGAGAGAGTTGGGCGGTAGCGCAGCGGGTTAAGCGCACGTGGCACAAGGCACAAGGACTGGCGTAAGGATCCCAGTTCGAGCCCTAGCTCCCCACCTGCAGGGGAGTCGCTTCACAGGCAGTGAAGCAGGTCTGCAGGTGCCTGTCTTTCTCTCCCCCTCTCTGTCTTCCCCTCCTCTCTCCAGTTCTCTCTGTTCTGTCCAACAACAACGACATCAATAACAACAACAATAATAACTATAACAATAAAAAACAACAATGGCAACAGAGTGAGAGAGAGACACTTTCCTTTGCTGTTGTGGTATTCCATGTAGTGCTGAAATTCAAACTTGGGCTGCATGCATGAGCAAGGCATGAACTCTACCGACTGAGCTATATTGCCAGTGTTTGGTTTTTTTTTAAATTTCTTTATTGGGGAATTAACATTTTACATTTGACCGTAAATACAGTAGTTTGTACATCCATAACATTTCCCAGTTTTCCATATAACAATACAACCCCCACTAGGTCCTCGGTCATCCTTCTTGGACCTGTATTCTCCCCCCCCCCCAACACACCCCAGAGTCTTTTACTTTGGTGCAATATGCCCATTGCAGTTCAGGTTCTACTTGTGTTTTCTCTTCTGATCTTGTCTTTCAACTTCTGCCTAAGAGTGAGATCATCCCATATTCATCCTTCTGTTTCTGATTTATTTCACTTAACATGAATTTTTCTTTTTTTTTCCTCCAGGGTTATTGCTGGGCTCCGTGCCTGCACCATGAATCCACTGCTCCTGGAGGCCATTTTTCCCCCTTTTGTTGCCCTTGTTGTTGTAGCCTCGTTGTGGTTATTATTATTGCCATTGTTGATGTTGTTCGTTGTTGGATAGGACAGAGAGAAATGGAGAGAGGAGGGGAAGACAGAGAGGAGGAGAGAAAGACAGACACCTGCAGACCCGCTTCACCGCCTGTGAAGCGACTCCCCTGCTCGAACCAGGATTCTTACGCCCAACCCTGCGCTTTGCGCCACATGCGCTTAACCCACTGCACCACCACCTAACCCCCAACATGAATTTTTCAAGGTCCATCCAAGATTGGATGAAAACGGCAAAGTCACCATTTTTTATAGCTGAGTAGTATTACATTGTATATATATATATATATACATAACTTGCTCAGCCACTCATCTGTTGTTGGACACCTGGTTGCTTCCAGGTTTTGGCTATTACAAATTGTGCTGCTAAGAACATATGTGTACACAGATCTTTTTGGATGGGTGTGTTGGGTTCCTTAGGATATATCCCCAGGAGAGGAATTGCAGGGTCATAGGGTAGGTCCATTTCTAGCCTTCTGAGGGTTCTCCAGACTGTTCTCCAGAAAGGCTGGACCAAGTTACATTCCCACCAGCATTGTAGGAGGGTTCCTTTGACCCCCACACCCTCTCCAGCATTTGCTGCTGTTACCTTTTCTGATGTATGACATTCTCACAGGAGTGAAGTGGTATTTCATTGTTGTCTTGATTTGCATTTCTCTGACAATCAGAGACTTGGAGCATTTTTTCATGTGTTTCTCAGCCTTTTGGACCTCTTCTGTGGTGAATATTCTGTCCATGTCCTCCCTTCATTTTTGGATGGGATTGTTTTCTTGTTATTGAGTTTGGCTAGCTCTTTATATATTCTGGTTATTAGCCTCTTGTCTGATGTATTATTGGTAGGTTTTAATGCTTATGAATATTTTTGGTTAATTCAGCAAATATTTATTAATAACACTGCTATTGATCAAGAGGTAAAAAAAAGATTTAATCATTTATTTTGGTCCCTACTCCCAGAGGGATAAAGAATAGGGAAGCTTCCAATGGAGGGGATGGGAAGCAGAACTCTGGTGGTGGGAACTGTGTGGAATTGTACCCCTTGTTATCTTACAATCTTGTTAATCATTATTAAATCACTAATAAAATTATATATACATAAGAGAAAGAAAATGTAGCATCTG
Source organism: Erinaceus europaeus (assembly GCF_950295315.1). Classification (NCBI taxonomy): domain Eukaryota; kingdom Metazoa; phylum Chordata; class Mammalia; order Eulipotyphla; family Erinaceidae; genus Erinaceus; species Erinaceus europaeus. The sequence continues at coordinate 82,792,670 of NC_080174.1, read as the reverse complement.
AAAAAAAATTAATTATTTATTCTTGAAAAGTTTAAAGCAGATAATTTCAGTAATGTGGTAAGAATTCTGATGTAGGTATTCACAGGTGGTGGGTAGAATCCAGAATAGGGGCCGGGTAGTGGTGCACCTGGTTGAGTGTACATGTTACAATGCACAAAGATCTGGGTTCAAGCCCCCAGTCCCCCCCTTCAGGGGGAAAGCTTTGCGAGTAGTAAAGCAGTGTTGCAGGTGTCTCTGCTTCTCCCTCCCTACCACCCCCTTCCCTCTCAATTTCTGGCTGACTCTATCCAATCAATAAAGATAATAAAATTTTGGAAAAAATAAATAAATGAGGGGTCCTGAGGTGGTGTAACTGGTAAAATGCACAAGTTACTACGTACTACGACCCGGGTTCAAGCCTCCGGTTCCCACCTATAAGAGGATAGCTAGCTACATGAGCAGTGGAGCAGTACTGTAGGTGTCTGTCTTTCTCCCTCTCTGTCCCCACTCACTATTTCTCTCTGTCCCTATCATAATTTCATAAATAAATACAAATTTAAAAGCAAACAAATATTTTTCTAAGACAGGATCTCAGTCACAAACACTGTATATCTGGAAAGCAGTGAGCATTGTATCAGGATATGCGGTAAACAAGTAGCAGATTTTGTTACCACGACTCCCAAATATTTAGAAAACAGCTAAGACAAATTCGGTATCACCAAGTACCTGAGCATATTTGAGAAAGTCTATATGCTACCTACTCTATTTAAAAAAAAAATATTTATTTATTTATTTATTTATTTATTCCCTTTTGTTGCCCTTGTTGTTTTATTGTTGTAGTTATTGTTGTTGTTACTGATGTTGTCGTTGTTGGATAGGACAGAGAGAAATGGAGAGAGGAGGGGAAGACAGAGAGGGGGAGAGAAAGACAGACACCTGCAGACCTGCTTCACTGCTTGTGAAGCGACCATCCTGCAGGTGGGGAGCTGGGGGCTCAAACTGGGATCTTTATGCTGATCTTTATGCTCTGCGCCACCTGCGTTTAACCTGCTGTGCTACCGCCTGACTCCCCCCTACTCTATTTTTAAAAAAATTTCTCCCTGTCTTTCCTTCCTTCCTTCCTTTCTTTCTTTTTTTTTATATTTATTTTATTTATGTATTTATTCCCTTTTGTTGCCCTTGTTGTTTTATTATTGTAGTTATTATTGTTGTTGGATACGACAGAGAGAAATGGAGAGAGGAGGGGAAGACAGAGAGGAGGAGAGAAAGACAGACACCTGCAGACCTGCTTCACCGCCTGCGAAGCGACTCCCCTGCAGGTGGGGAGCCGGGGTTCGAACCGGGATCCTTATGCCGGTCCTTGTGCTTTGCGCCGCCTGCGCTTAACCCGCTGCACTACAGCCCGACTCCTTTCTTTCTTTCCTCCTTTCTTTCTTTCTTCCTTCCTTTCTTTCTTTCTTTCTTCCTTCCTTCCTTCCTTCCTTCCTTCCTTCCTTCCTTCCTTCCTTCCTTCCTTTCTTTCTTTCTTTCTTTCTTTCTTTCTTTCTTTCTTCCTTGGCTAGAGAGTCATAAATTGAGAGGGAAGGGGGAGAGAGAGAGGGAGAGAGACAAGGAACCCAGGTCCTTGTGCATCATAACATGTTCGCTCAGTCAGGTGTGCCATCACCCAGCCCCACCCCCAACTTATTTGTTAAAGACACACACACACACACACACACACACACAGATTGAGAGAGAGGGAGAGAGAGAGAGAGAGCCAGAGCATTGCTCTGGCACAAGTGTTGCCAGATTTTGAACTCAGGACCTCATGCTTGAGGATCCAACACTAACTACTCCACCATTTCACTTCTCAGGCCATGTGAGATTCTTTCTAGGTACTGAGATAATATCCATTAAAAATTTAATTAATTAATTATTGGATATATAGAGAGAAGTTGAGAGGGAAGGAGGAGGTAGAGGGGGGAGGAGACAGAGAGAGACACCTGCTGCCCTGCTTTACCACTCATGAAACTTCCCCCTCTGCAGGTGGGGACTAGGGCCTTGAACTTGGGTTCTTGTGCACTGTTATGTGAGCACTTAACCAAGCGTGCTACTGCCTGGCCCCATATTCATTTTTTTAAAAATGACTTTTCTTTTTTCTTTTTTTTAAATATTTTATTTATTTACTAATGAGAAAGATAGGAGGAGAGAGAGAAAGAACCAGACATCACTCTGGCACATGTGCTACTGGGGATTGAACTCAGGACCTCAGGCTTGAGAATCCAATGCTTTATCCATTGTGCCACCTCCCAGACCACACTAAAATGACTTTTTCCCCATCTAGCATAAATATAATGCAGTAGTGTCACTTAGAAAAAGTACCATTCAAATATAAAACGAAACTCAGGAAGTATGGAAAAATGAAATAGAGACTGAATGAAATACATAATGTCAAACTGTAAGAATACAACATTTGGGGTACGGGATTCCTACAAAAAAAATTAAACAATTCTTCTCAGTGATTTGTCACTTATATTTCTAGCTACTAGTCAGTAAGAAATTTGCGGCCAAGTGGTGATTTGCCAGTAAGGAGAGATTGTGCCTGTGAATCCATTTGGTAGAAGCTGGAACTTAATTCTGTCAGTTTGAACAAGCAAGTTTTAGACATTGTACAGCCAAGGGAACATCCAATAGTCTCTCATACATGAGGCAGTAGGAATGAACAGCCCTTTCATAATTTTGTTTTGAACTCTGCCTGGAAACCAAAGGTCATCAGGCCCTTCCATCTAAGGAAACTGCGATACCTCCGAGGTGTTGCTGGTGTCAATGGCTGGCACAGTGAGACTGGGGGGAAGGGGGCTGGGGAGAGGGGATACAAAAAGAAGGAAGAAATAATAACTATGAGGAGGTCATTTGGATGATGTGATGGTACTTGCAGTTTGGAAGTGAGTGCTAGGAGTCTTCAGCATCTACAGAGGGAGGGAGTTAAAGGCTCCCATTTTATAGTAAATACACAATGTCAAATGGTCAGAGGAAATTGGGGGTAGGGTGGGGTAGGGTGGAGTGGGAGGGGGTTCTGAGACTCTTTAAACAATTCTTCATAGTGCTTTGTCACTTCTATTTCTGGCTACTTACTAGTCAGTAAAATATTTGTGGCCAAGTCATGGTTTGACTTTAAGGAAACCAGTGTTGAATCATCAGTAAACTTGGACTTCAAAAACTGTGGCTCAGGAGGTGGTGCCGAGGATGGAGTTTTAGACTCTCAGGTGTGACATTCCGAGTTCAACCCAAGCAGCACACAGGCTAGGGTGATGCTCTGATTTACAAGGCTGTTGATGTCTGGAGTGTATATTTCCACATTTCCCCAACGAACAGTCTCTTATAAATAGATAAATTTTTGTAAAGATTAAAAAAAAATTTATTTATTTATTCCCTTTTGGTGCCCTTGTTGTGCTTATTATTGTTGTTATTGATGTCGTCCTTGTTGGATAGGACAGAAAGAAATGGAGAGAGGAGGGGAAGACAGAGGGGGAGAGAAAGATGGACACCTGCAGACCTGCTTCACTGACTGTGAAGCGACCTCCCTGCAGGTGGGGAGCAGGGGGCTTGAACTGTGATCCTTCTGCGGGTCCTTGCGCTTTGTGCCACGTGCGCTTAAGCCTCTGCGCTACTGAGGGACTCTGGACAAATAAATATGTATTTTTCATTTTCATTTTTATTTTTTAAAATTTATTTATTTATTTTCCCTTTTGTTGCCCTTGCTGTTTTTTCATTGCTGTAGTAGTTTTTATTATTGTTGTTATTGATGTCATCGTTGTTGGATAGGACAGAGAGAAATGGAGAGAGGAAGGGAAGACAGAGAGGAGGAGAGAAAGATAGACACCTGCAGACCTGCTTCACCGCCTGTGAAGTGACCTCCCTGCAGGTGGGTAGCTGGGGGCTTGAACCGGGATCCTTAATCCAGTCCTTGTGCTTTGTGCCACGTGTGCCTAACCCGCTGCGCTACCGCCCAACTCCTGATAAAGAAATATTTTTAAAAGTTGAATTAAAAACAACAATAATAACCATGTTTGGTTTACCTGTGCTAGCTACTGTGTGAAATGCTTTCCTAACATGGTTTAAATCCTCACAACAGCCCTATGAGATAATATTGGTAGTCCCATTATTTACTTATTTAATTTTTAAAATAGTTTATTTATTTATTTATTTATTTATTTATTCATTACTGAATAGAGACAGAGAAATTGAGAGGGGAGGAGAGATAGAGACAGAGAGAGACACCTGGAGTCCATGCTCTACAAATCGTAAAGCTTTCTCCCTGCAGGTGGGAACCAGGGGCTTGAACCTGGGTCCTTGTGCACCGTAATGTGAGCGCTTAACCAGATGCACCATCACCTGGCCCCTCTTTATTTATTTGCAAAGTATCACTTATTAATTTCATTTAACTAATACTATGTGCCAAATAGTACACTTATTTTTACTGAATTAAATATATATTCATTGCAATTCTACATCTTAATCACATCTCTTCCTTGCCCTGCACCACCCCCCCCATCACTTTATGGCAGGCAGAAGGGGGAGTGTTTATAGTTTACAATACAGGGACCTAAGTTGGAGGTGACAGTATTTTACAGAGCCCTATGTATCATGGGGAGGTGAGAAACTCTGCCCATGTAGCAGCAATTGTGCCTTTGTTTTCTAGGTTAGGCTAACCCGACTAAAAGAAAATCATTTGCTGCAAGGCAGAGAGTATGCCATGAGAGTATGCCTCACAAATGACCACTTACACTGGGCTGTGACTGGTCCGTTTTTTGTTGTTGTTGTTGTTCTGTTTTTTAGTTTGTAGACAAGTCTTTAACTGAATGAAGATCCCCTAATTGGATTTGCCTGTTCTCCAATATTGCACACCACACCACACACCCTGCTTCAGTTCCCTACAGGAATCAGTTAGCACCTTCCTATTTAGTCTAATGAACCCGAATTTCAGACAAAGGTAACTGTCACCTTTTGTTTCATTCTGTGCTTTTATTTTTCAAATACCAGAGCTGACCTCTGAACTCAATCTGCACTTGACTATTGATGCATAAATATCTATAATATCACAGTAAATTAAATTCTACTTTAAAGGGTTTCTATTTAACAATCTGTCAGAACTTGCACTGCATTTGATTTCTGGTCTTCTCTGTCTGGTGACAGGTTTATCTCAATATGGCTTGATTAATGAAACCTTTTATTTGGTGTAAGCTCACCTATTATTACCTTAATCTCTTAATGCTTGCTTAGGCAACACTGAGGTTGGCAGCGGGGACTCTCAAAAAAACTTCTAGCTTCTTTCTCTCCACCAGAACGTTGGGTGAGATTAACGGGCCAGGAGATCGATGCCCCCCTAATGGGGAATACGGTAATGTTAGTGTCAGCTAAATGATGTAGCACGCTGAGTTGGAGGCTTGGCCAAACTCCCTTTTAGCTTCCAGAATTTCAGAAATGTTTTTAGTTTAGGATCAACAATTTCGCCTTTCTCTCCATCACTACCTTCTCTCGGCTTGTCAGTCACTGGGGGGCGTGGCTGACACCTCACTGGGGAGCTGAGAGTCTGTAATGTGTCCCCTGGAGCAGAGAAAAGGAGTAGAATGAAAACACGTATCGTATACTAATAAGTATGTATTTGTAACATTGGGCTATAGATACATATAAAATCTTAATGAAGATACTAGCAGCTTTTAAGAAATAGAAATGATTTTTATGATGGGTTTCCGTGCAAGCAACATTTTTGAGAAAGGATGCAATTGAATTATGTTTTCTTCCTGAGTTGGTATTTACCACAGAGAGGAGCTGCCGTTGCTGCTGGTTATCTCCTCCAACTTGTGCACATGTTCAAAACATTGACAAAAGAATGTTGCTTTTCTCTTACTAGAAGTTGCCATACTGTTTCACTTTGCTATTGGATGATAGTCTGAAAAGCGAGACAGACAGTGAAAATAAAACCAGAGACACGTTTGTGCTGCAGAAATTATCTTTTCTTTTTTTCTTAGCCAGTTTTTTTTTTTTTTGCACTAAGAGGAGTGTTCCTTATTTCTTACCACTGCCTGCCTGCCTAAATCACCCCCTTTTTTTTTCACCTCCTTTCTCTCTTCTTTCTTTTTTTCTACTTTGTGCTTATTGTGGTTTGATGTGTCATAAAGCCTACCTGAAGGATTTTGCTGCTGTTTTTAAACTTCCTAACACAGGAAAGATAACAAGTAATATTAGTAAGTATGACAGCTTCAAAATCCTAAGAAATAAAATCAGGTAAAAAAAACATGTGAATTTGTTATTTAGAAGGAGAATTAAGATAGTTGACATTCTTTGTTAGGACTTAGTCAAGGTGTGTGTGTGGGGGGGACGCCCTGAAATTATTAGAAAACAGTATTTTATCTTTGACTATACTAACTTCATCATTAGTTTTACTTGAGTTTGCAATGTATTAAATATATATATGCTTCTCTAGTCTTTAAAATATAAAAGTTCTCTTTCTGGAGCTTTAGTAGGGAAAAGAAAAATGTAATAGCATATATTTCATTTAAAGAGGTAGCATTGGATTTTTTTTTACTGTCAGCTTAGCTTTAATTGGATTCATTATAATCACACTGAAAAAATTAAGTGTCTTAATTGTAGTTTCAGAATTAGATATATATGTGGTTTAAAACTGTCCATTCAGTAAAGTAAGTAAGTAGGGAAGCTGGCTTAATTTAAAATTATGCTACAGTCAATCAAATAATTTTCAATAGCATAATTAACTACTAATAAGATAATGTGTTCTATTGGAAAATATATAGACATCCTGCTGCACTACAATGTTCCTCCCCTCCCAAATACAGATAACTCTTAATGAAAAATTGAGCGCAAGATTATTATAATTCCCCAACACGTTTCTTAGTTTTTAGTTTATTTCACATTGTGCTTTTTAACCTTCATCAACAAATATTGTTGTACCATGAAGACAGCAAATCCAAACAATTGCATATGCAGTCTAAAGGCATACACAAGAAAATCAATATTTGACATGTCTGCAACTCCCTCTTTGCAATAACGCTCAATAGCTCCTATTCATTACACACTTATATCTCTTTCAGATTTGCCTTTGTCACTAGAAACCCATTTTTTTCCCCCTCCTTTGACTTCCACATAACTTCTTTGCCCTGTACTTTTACAGATGCCTTCTGGCTATAAATACTAATGAAATCTCTTTGCTTAATTCAATTTTGCTGGTACACTTACAGTTATGACCTAACTTTCCCACGAGAGAGACTGATTGAACATTCCACTACCTTATGGATGGGAGCAAACATTCTTACAGAACTGGACTGACAATTTCCATAATTATAGAATTCACAGCCTAATGACCTTAAAAAACAATAAAAAGATCTCTTGTTAATCCCATTTCTGTTACTGACATTCAAGATACTTCATTTTTCACGGGACAACAAATTTACTTTTTTATTTTCCAAAGAGCAGTCTATCCTTTCCCCCCAGATTAAATTTTCTGAACATTGAAGTATTCCACTGAATATTTAGCATTTCTTTGTCTTTTAAAAGTTAGAATATTTATGACCCTTAGAATGCGTTTGACTGATTTATAGCAATCAATTATAAGAGTACGTTTTCAAATAGCCCATTTAAAAATGAAGAATAGAATAATTAAAAAGATCACAAGTCCTCCCTTGCATATAATTATTTCATTACAGTGCAGAAATTATTTTTGCTGACTGTGAGCAATTTTAATTGAGGGAGATCTGTGTTAATATGTGATGGCAAGCAGTTCTTCCTAAGAAATAAGATCACTAATTGCCTAGATTTTTATTCAGTACAGTGATTCTTAAGAGTCAGACTGCACTATCAACCAAATCACTAAGCAGAGTTAATACAATACCTTTCCTGCAGTGCACAGAGCCTGCCTGCTAGTTTATTCCTTCAACAGGTTTATTGCCTTGATGAGCATTTGTTTTACAGACAATTCTTTATCTACTTACCACAGAAGTGACAAGTTGTAGAAGAAACATTAAAATTCAGAAATCTATTAAGGCCAGCATAAATAAGTAAAGCTAAGACAGTATCTTTGATTCTTGTGAAATACCAAAATGATTAGTACTCCATTATATATTCTAGAAACTTCTAATTCAACACTAAAAATGACTTTTTAGGTACAGAAATTTTGGGTTAGTAAGATAGTGTTTCACTATTTTGGTCCATACTCCCAGAGGGGGAGAAATGTTCGGGGATGATGGCTAGAGGGCTCTGAAGCCCAAGTCCATCAGGACCCAGAAGAGGAAAAAAGCAAAGACATTCTGAAGTAGTAATAGATGTGGGTGTGATTTAGAAAGGAAGTAAAGACAGGACTATAGAGAAAAAGGGGGGGGCAAATATATATACAGATAGTTATAGAGATAATAGTCAGTTCATGTCTGCGACCTTGAGAGAACCACTACAGTTTCCAGTGGAGAAAATGCGACATGGAACTCTGGTGTGGGAAAGGTGTGGAATTGTACCTTGGTTATCTTGTGATTTTGTAAATCGCTAATAATAAAAAATATATGTATTGTGTTTCATGAAATGAAGTTAAATATTAATTAAAGCCATTTCTTGCAAACATTTAATAATCTTTATAAATATTACAGTATTTTTAGCCTAGTTAAATATCTTATAGATATCTAAGGTACTTTCCCCAACAAATGTTATAGTCATATCTATTTATTAATATGGAAAGATGTATAAATTATAATAAAATTCACCAGAAGTACTATCTTAACAACACAGACTGTTTAAAAAAAATGGGGCAGGGGTAGATAGCATAATGGTTATGTGTAGAGATTCTCATGCCTGAGGCTCCAAAGTCCCAGGTTCAATCCCCTACACCCCCATAAACCAGAGCTGAGCAGTGCTCTGGTTAAAAAACACTATATATATATATATATATATATATATATATATATATGATTGTACATTACAACACTTTATAAAATAGGTAGTATAGTATTGATTAGGTTGTTTCTGGTTTAAATTAGACTTCAAATAAGTCTAATATTTGAGTGTTTTCTTCATTTAAATAAAAGTTTTGAAAGTACAAAAAATACTTTAAAAAATGATACTTATTGGTAAATTTATTATTTCAGCAAATTCCTTTTTTTTTTTTTTTGCCTCCAGGGTTACTGCTGGGGCTCAGTGTCTGCACTACGGAGTCCACTGCTCCTGGAGGCTATTTTTTTCCCTATTGTTGCCCTTGTTTTTGTCATTGTTGTGGCTATTATTATTGTTGTCATTGATGATGTTGTTGTTGGATAAGACAGAGAGAAATGGAGAGAGGAGGGGAAGACAGAGAGGGGGAGAAAGACACCTGCAGACCTGCTTCATCATCTGTGACACGACTCCCCTGAAGGAGGGGAGCTGGAGGGAGTCACTTCACAGATGGTGAAGCAGGTCTGCAGGTGTCTCTCTCTCTCTCTCTCCCCCTTTCTGTCCTTGTGCATTGTAATAGGTGCACTCAACCAGGTGCACCACCACCAGCCGCTTTTCCTTCACATTATTTAGTTATTCCCTTTTGTTGCCCTTGTTGTTTTATTGTTGTAGTTATTGTTGATGTTGTCGTTGTTGGATAGGAGAGAGAAATGGAGAGAGGAGGGGAAGACAGAGGGGGAGAGAAAGACAGACACCTGAAGACCTGCTTCACCGCTTGTGAAGCGAGTCCCCTGCAGGTGGGGAACCGGTCGCTCAAACTGGGATCCTTCCTGGTCCTTGCGCTTCGCGCCACTGGCGCTTAATCCACTGCGCTACTGCCTGACTCCCCAGGTATGAAATTTATTGCTAAAAGGAGAAGCTGATCAGATTCATATTAAAACTGCCAGTGTTGAAATTACAGAGTTGTTTACAATTTTAAATCCTATGTTATGGTTTTTAATATTCCTGCAAAGTCAAAAGTCTTTTTCAGAAATTAGACAGCTTAGAAATGTCAAAAAAATGTATTACTATTGTAAAAGAAAATTTTTTTTTTTGAATATTTGGAGGCCAAGAATTGTGTATGGGCAGGGATAGATAGCATAATGGTTTTGCAAAGAGTCTCTAATGCCTGAGGCTCCCAACTCCCAAGTTCAATCCCCCAAACCACCATAAACCAAAGCTGAGTAGTGCTCTCGTAAACAAAACAAAACAAAGCAAAACAAAACAAAAATTGCCTGTGTCATGGCAGGTAAAATAAACAGTTGACTGTAAAAGATTTTCTACTATAGTGAAGAGGTCCCAGTGTAGCTCATGGGTTGGGTACTATGATCTAGAAAAATAACAACTAGAGTGTGCAGAGTCCTGGGTTAACAACTGTTAACTAGTAAGATTTTGGGCCGATGTTGACACCTCTTTGGACCTTTGGTTCCAGATAATGCTGCCTGATAGCACTTCATTTCTCTCTGTGCCAGGGCTGCCATCCCGAGAAATAGTAGCTTCCTCATTTGCAAAGCTAGAGCAGTTAGGTTGCAAGTTAGAGCAGTTGTTAACCTAGAGTTGGTTTAAGAACCCCCTTGAAACCATGCACATATTTGTAAGTTAAGATATATATCTTTCTGGGGTGAATATTAAAGCTTTTGCCAGATTCTCAAATGGGCCAGTGACCTAAGGAAGGTTAAGAAACCCTGGATTTGTGAATCTTTAATAAAATTTCTACTCTTAAATTCAAATTCCATTCCTTTTCTCTGAATAATATATATGAAATCATTTTGAAATACTGCTAAACAAATGCAAAGTATCACTCTCCATCTCTCTTTATGGGTTTTGTCTATGTAAAAGTCACAGCCATACTTGAAAAAGTGATATTATATTATGTTACATGGGCTATTGAATAAACATATTGCCTGAAGTAATTCTACAAATACAGGGATTGGTATTAGATCCCTACAAGAATTAGAGTTTGTCACAGAGACTTAGAGAGAATAGAAAGAGGGAGTCGGGAGGTAGCGCAGAGGGTTAAGCACAAGTGGCGCAAAGCGCAAGGACCCTCATAAGAACCCCGTTTGAGCCCCCTCCACCTGCAGGGCGGTCGTTTCACAAGTGGTGAAGCAGGTCTGCAGGTGTCTGGCTTTCTCTCCCCCTCTCTGTCTTCCCCTCCTCTCTCCATTTCTCTCTATCCTATAAAAAAATAATAATAAAAAGAGAATAGAAAGATGTCTTGGTGAGTGCAGAAGTATTTTAATATAGGATTCAGTATAGCTTAATGGACACTCTTATCTTAATGATTTAACGAATATGAAGCCAGCAATTTAGTTCTAGTCTGGATTATGATAATTACATCCATATCTTAATTTCTTCCTCCCTAAATAATTTCTAATAGTTCATACATTGTAGGATTTATGAAAGATTTACTTAGACTACTGAGTATAGGTGAAAATGTTTTTAGGCAATGGTCCCGGAGGAGGTCAGTGGATAAAGCCTTGGTTGGCTTCTTGAGCATGAGGTCCTGGGTTCAATCCCCAGTAGCACATGTACCAGAGTGATGTCTGGTTCTTTCTCTTTCTCTCCTCTTATTTTTCCCATAAATAAATAAATAAATAAATAACATCTTTAAAAATGTTTTTAGGCTGGTGTCAGGCGGTAGTACAGCGGATTAAGCACACTTGGCATGAAGCATAAGGGCAGGCGGAAGGATCCCGGTTCCAGCCCGCGGCTCCCCACGTGTAGAGGAGTCTTCACCAGCGGTGAAGCAGGACTGCAGGTGTCTATCTGCCCCCCTCTTCCCCTCCTCTCTCCATTTCTCTTTGTCTTATCTAACAATGACGACATCAACAACAGCAATAAAACAAGGGCAACAAAAGGGAAAATAAATAATAATAACACATTAAAAAATGTCTTTAGACAACTGTGCAGCATTACACAACCATAGGGACTTCTCCATTAGAAGGGGGAGAATGCCATTATTAAATACATCCTAATTATGAAAAGGAGACACACTGAACATTATCCCTAAGTACACTGAACAAAACAGACTCCATAGAGAGGTTTTTCATTTAGACTCCAGAAAGAGGTTTTTCATTTAAGAAATAACTTGAATGGGTCTCAGCTTACCTTTCCCTTTTTGACATTGCATTACCTTGGGATGTAAAGAACTTTCTTTCTTTCTTTCTTTCTTTTTTTTTAAAAGAATTTATTTATTTACTCATGAGAAAGGAGAGAGAGCAAGAAGCAGATATCACTCTGGTATATGTGCTGCTGGGGAACCAACTCAAGACCTCATGGTTGACAATCCAATGCCTTATCCACTGTGCCACCTCCCGGACCACAGAACTTGTTCTCTTATAAAAATGATGAGCTTCAATCTCTAGATAGAAGGCAGTCACCTCTAAGGAGAATAATAGCAGTAGTGGTGACAGCAGAAGTAGGAGTACCACCAACTAATAAACATCCATTCCTTTGACTGAGTGAGAACTCTACATGTGATTTTGTTTTAAGCTCAAAACAGCCCTGTAAAATATCATTTCTCTTTTGAAGGTGAGGACCCTGAAGTTTACAGAGGATAATTGACTTGAAATATTTATTTATTCATTGACTTTTGCCAATGGGATTGCATATATGCTTGCTTCTTCTATAAATGTTATATTATCTTTTATTTATTTATTTCATAGAAACAGCCAGAAACTGAGAGGGGAAGGGGAAAGAGACAGAGAGTTACCTGCAGACCTGCTATAACTTGTGAAGCTTTCCCTCCTGCAGGTGGGGATGAGGGGCTTGAACCTGGGTCCTTGTGCATTGTAACATATTTCACTCAACTAACTGTGCCACCACCCAGCCCCTATATCTGCATGTTTCCACTACTCCTGACAGAATTTATTTAGTTATTTTGAGAGAGACAGAGAGAGAGCGAAAGAGAGGGAGAAGAACAGGGAGAGGGAGAGGGAGAGGGAGAGGGAGAGGGAGAGGGAGAGGGAGAGGGAGAGGGAGAGGGAGAGGGAGAGGGAGAGGGAGAGAGAGAGAGAGAGAGAACACTATCGCAGTGGTTTTCCTAAGCATGGTGTTGAACCTGGGCCATGTCATAGGGTGAAGTGTGCACTCTATGGGGTGAGTTATTTCCTGGTCCCCTCATAACTAACTTTTAAAAGACCATAGTCATTTTACATACTTATTGGAAAGATAATGGTATGTAATATACTTACTTGGTCATGCTTTCAAAGATACTTGAAAACTGCTTAGCTCTGGCTTATAGTAGTGCCGAGGACTGAATCTGGGAACTCCAGTGTCTCAAGAATGAAAGTTATGTTACTAGTGGCATTATTCCCCAGCCCCAAGGTTTTTACTCTGTTTACAAAAAGGTAGTTTGATGAAAGTTTTTCTGTACATTGTCTCCCAGGAATGTAGATTGGTGACAGCTGGCAATAGTTGTTGCGAGATTGTTTTTATCGGGCTAGATGTAGCTATTGTGTTGCCAAAGACATGATACTGGGAGCTGAGAGGGAGTGAGGGAAAGGAACCGTACAGGATTTTTGCCTTCTTGCCACTAGGCTTATCACAGGGGCTTAGTGCCTGCAGTACAAATTCACTACTCCCAGCAGTCTTTCTCTCTCTCTCTCTCTCTTTTTCTCTCTCTGCTAGAGACAGGAATTGAGAGGGAAGAGGGAATAGTGAGAGAGAAAGATAAAGGCCTGTAGCACTCACTGTCTCTCCTCTTGTGAAGCTTCCCTCCTGCAGGTGGGGACTGGGGGCTTGAGTCTAGGCCCTTTTACACTGCTATGCATACACTCTGCCTGGTGTGCCACTACCCAGTCCTCAGAAAACATACAAGTTTAATGACAGACCCTTTGCAAATATTATTTTTGGGAGCCAGGTGGTAGCGCATCTGGTTGAGTGCACACATTACAGTGCGCAAAGATCTGGGTTCGAGCCCCTGGTCCCCACCTGCAGGGGGAACATTTCACAAGTGGTGAAGCAGGACTGCAGGTGTCTCTTCTCTGTCTCTCTCCCTTTCTGTCTCCCCCTCCCCATTCAGTTTTTCTCTGTCTCTATCCAATAATAAATACATTATTAAAAAATATTATTATGTGGTCCAGGAGGTGGCAAAGTGGATAAAGCACTGAACTTTCAAGCATGAAGTTCTGAGTTTGATCTTGGCAGCACATATACCAGAGTGATGTCTGGTTCTTTCTCTCTCTTACTATCTTTTAAATTAATGAATAAATACAATATTAAAAAAACAAATATTCTTGATGTTCCTACTACCAGCTCACCCTTAAAATTACTTAACATCATGAAAATTAAGTAATTCACTTCTAGAGTCAATATTACAGCTTGGAATATTATTTGTCTTCTTGTGTGAAAGCAATGTTTGTAATCTCTTAGAGACAAAGCCCATGACTTACTCTGAATCTCTGGATTTCAGTGGGGTTGAGATTCATATTTACTACAGCATAGTAGAAATACTTTATAGTTTCATGATACAACAAAGACATTTATAATATCAAGTTGTACAGTCTCCTAGCTGTTCACTGAAGGGATAGTGTAATCTAGTTGAAAGAAAACTGTTGATTATATGAAATGTTATTTTATTATTTATTTATCTTATTTATTCATGAGAAAGATAAGAGGAGAGAGAGAAAGAACCATACATCACTCTGGTACATGTGCTGCCGGGGATTGAACTCTGTACGTCATGTTTGAGAGGCCAATGCTTTATCAACTGCGCCACCTCCTGAACCACAAAAAATATATATATTGGGGGGAGCCGGACGTATCGCAGCGGGTTAAGCGCATGTGGCACAAAGCATAAGGACCCGCTGAAGGATCCCGGTTTGAGCCTCCGGCTCCCCACCTGCAGGGGAATCGCGTCACAGGCGGTGAAGCAGGTCTGCGGGTTTCTTTCTCTCCCCCTCTCTGTCTTCCCCTTCTCTCTCCATTTCTCTCTGTTCTATCCAACAACAACGACAGCAATAACAACAACAATAACTACAGCAACAAAAAACCAAAACAAACAAAACAACAAGGGCAACAAAAGGGAAAATAAATAAATATTAAATATATATATGTATTGGGAGTCGGGTGGTAGCGCAGCAGATTAAGCAAACGTGGCGCAAAGCTCAAGGACCAGTGAAAGGATCCCAGTTTGAGCTCCCGACTCCCCAATTGCAGGGGAGTTGCTTCACAGGCGGTGAAGCAGGTCTGCAGGTGTCTTTCTCTCCCCCTCTCTGTCTTCCCCTCCTCTCTCCATTTCTCTCTGTCCTATCCAACAATGACCTCAATAACAACAACAATAATAACTACAACAATAAAACATCAAAGGCAACAAAAGAGGAAATAAATAAAAATTGTAAATATATATATGTAAATATTATATTTCTGTATTATTTCTGAAAACTAAATTTACATGTAAAATTTGATTTTGTGCACTTTTATTATACATCAAAAATTTGACAGGAGGATCAGGTAGAGGAATGTGATCATTCATTGCTCATCTCCATATTCACTAATCATGTTGAAGAATTTGTTGTTTGTCTAGTTTATCTGAGAGAGAAATGAACCTCACCATAAGAGAGGGTGGAGAATCTGGGCTCCATGCCCAGGATTTTTCTTTGCTATTTGGATCATTGTGTTTGCTAGAATATTTAATTATTCCCACTCTTAGAGTAATGCTTACTGCTGGTGGCCACTGCTGAGCTGAAGTATGAAACCATATGTAATATATCTTCAATAAAATTTAGATTTCAAAGTCCCTAAATGATGTATATATTTGACAGTCCTTAATGAAAACTGAATAAAGGAATTTCAGTGACTAGGTAGGCTCAATAACAAACATCTTTTCATCAACATGGAACAGAACAATCAACACATCTTTGGGGATAGGATTGTACCAACTTTCTAAATATATAAGTCTGTCTTTCTCTCCCCCTCTCTGTCTTCCCCTCCTTTCTCCATTTCTCTCTGTCCTATCCAACAATGTTGACATCAGTAACAACAACAATTATAACTACATCAATAAAAAGGGCAACAAAAGGGAATAAATGAATAAATAATATATATATGTGAACATCTAAAAAAATGAGAACCTTGATGATTACAGACAAATGGCACTGATCAAGGATAATGTAATGCCATATTCTTCTTTGTTTTTTTCTTCTCCTTCCCTTTCCTCTCTCTCCTCATCTTTCCCCCACCTCTTCCTCCTTTTTTTTCTTTTTCCTCTCTTTTTCCTCTCTTCCTCCTCCTTTTCCTTCTTCTACTAGAGCACTGCTAAACTCTGGCTTCTGGTGGTACTGGAATTTTAGGAGTTTTAATCTGGAACTCTTGATGCCTTAAGCATGAAGGTCTTTCTGCATAACCACTATGCTATCTCCCCACCACCTGGATCTCTTCATGTCTCCAGAGTCTAAATTCGTATCTTGCATATAGAAAGAAATCAAATGATCTTAGCTATATCTTGAATTCCTTTAAAAAATATTTATTTATTATTCTCTTTTGTTGCCCTTGCTGTTTTATTGTTGTAGTTATTATTGTTGTCATCATCATAGGATCGGACAGAGAGAAATAGAGAGAGGAGGGGAAGACAGAGCAGGGGAGAGAGAGACACCTGCAGACCTGTTTCACCGCTTGTGAAGCGACTCCCCTGCAGGTGGGGAGCTGGGGGCTCGAACCAGGATCCTTACACTGGTCCTCGCATTTTGTGCCACCTGTGTTTAACCCGCTGTGCTACCGCCTGACTCCTGATCTTGAATTCTTTTAGGAATGGCAATGTCTCTCCTCAATTTTATTTTCACTCATTTTGAACTGTCAGCCAAAGTGTAATATCTTCATTGTAGTTTTTCTTTGTTTCACTGGATATAAGGTCCATCAATTTGTTGAATAAGAAACATGCTAGCACATGTAGGTCTGAGCCATATGCATTGCTTTAATGAATAGTCATCATGACATATGGAGGAGGACTGCCTGATTAATTATTGGGTTTGATGGAGTCGCTGTCTGCCTGAGTGAGTCAGTCCAGGGGCCAATTTGTAGTGGTGCATCTTGTGATGGGCTGGTCTGACCGATAAGCAAAGTAAATAAATGAACCAAGTTGATTCAGTAGCTGAGATCATTTGCTAGGTTACCATGAAAACAGTATGCTGCCTCTTAGCAAGAAGATTTGTATACATCTTGAAAGTATATAGAGTTGTATGGCGAAATTCAACTTACACGTGTTTTTTGATAACAATAAACTTCTTCAATGTATAAGTGAAATGTTATTGTTTCTTTTTTACTTAGGTGTTTTAACTGTGAGTCATGCTTTTAAAAATATTTATTTATTTATTTCCTTATGTTGCCCTTGTTGTTTTATTGTTGTAGTTATTATTGTTGTCATCATTGTTAGATAGGACAGAAAGAAATGGAGAGAGGAGGGGAAGACAGAGTGGGGGAGAGAAAGATAGACACCTACAGACCTGCTTCACTGCTTGTGAAGTGACTCTCCTGCAGGTGGGGAGCCAGGGCTTGAACAGGGATCCTTACGCTGGTCCTTGCGCTTTGTTCCACCTGTGCTTAACCGCTGCGCTACAGCCCGACTCCTGTGAGTCATGTTTTTTTAAAAAAATATTTATTTATTATTACATAGAGACAAAGAGAAAATGAGAAGGGAGGGGGAGTTCGAGAGGGAAAGAGACAGAGAGACACCTGTAGCCCTGCTCCACCTCTCGTGAAGCTTTCCCCCTACAGGTGGGGTCCAGGTACTTGAACCTAGATCCTCAAGCACTGTAATGTGTGTGCTTAACCAGGTGTCCCACCACCTGGTTCCTGAAAAGGGAATTTTTTTTCTTAATATTTATTTTTTCCCTTTTGTTGCCCTTGTTGTTTTATTGTAGTTATTGTTGTTATTGATGTCATTGTTTTGGATAGGACAGAGAGAAATGGAGAGAGGAGGGGAGGACAGAAAGGGGGAGAGAAAGACACCTACAGACCTACTTCACCGTCTGTGAAGCAACTCCCCTGCAGGTGTGTGTGTAGGGGGAAGGGGCTCGAACCGGGATCCTTAAGAGGGTCTTTGTGCTTTGCTTTGCGCCACATGGACTTAACCCGCTGCGCAATCGCCCGACTCCTGAAAGGCGAGATTTTATCCTGAGTCATTGGGACGGCTCTGTGCCCTTGATGTCAATATAATATATGATCTCCCTGCTGTTGTTCCAGTCTCTATGGACAATAGCAATGGAGACTTAGAAGTTATAGTTGTAAATTGGTGAGTTTTTAGGTGATTTTCTTTCTTCTGTTAAGTTTTCTTTTTCTTTTTTTTTTTTTTCTGTTGTTGTTAAAATTTGAACGTGAAAGTGGTGTGTCTCAGCCATAGATCTAATTTGTTGCCTGCCATCTCTTGAGCACAGTTTTCAGTCCTGGAAATCACTCCCTCACTCCTTTTCCATCCACAAGCTAAATGGGTCTGTAATCACCTATGGGTTCGGTTATTTTACTTTCTTTTCTTTTTCTTCTTTTCCTCCTTCTCCTTCTCCTTCTCCTTCTCCTTCTCCTTCTTCTTCTTCTTCTTCTTCTTCTTCTCCTCTTTTCTTTTTTCTTTATCCTCTTCTCTCTTTCTTTCTTTCTTTCTTTCATTCTTTCTTTCTTTCTTTCCTCCTTTCTTTTTATAGTCCTTTTTTAAACCTAGACCCAGAAGTAGTGAACCTTATACTCCTACTCCTAGTTTGGCTACAGCTGTCGCTGAGTACTGCCTTTTATTTAGTCTCAGGAATTTACTCCCTTATCCTTTTCTGTCTACAAGCCACATATGTATGTATTCATATGTAGCTTGATGAGTTTTGAAAGAAATCTTGGTCTTATTTTGTTGAGTTTTCAGGTATTTTTTTTGTTGCTTTTCTTAGTTGATCGAGAAGAGCAAAATGCAGGTATTGCTACTCCATAGACATGCCTCTGGAAGGCCCCCCCCTATTTTCTACTTGAGTCTGTAGTAGAACCCCTTAAGACCATTTAGTGTTGGGGTGTCAGGTGGTAACAGCGGGTTAAGTGCACATGCGCAAAGAACAAGGACTGGCTGGAGCCTCTGGCTTCCCCCCTGCAAGGGGTCGCTTCACAGGCGGTGAAGCAGGTCTGCAGGTGTCTGTCTTTCTCTCCTCACCCCTGTCTTCCTCTCCTCTCTCAATTTTTCTCTGTCCTATCCAACAACAACTACAGCAATAACAACAACGACAACAAAATGGGAAAAATGGCCTCCAAGAGCAGTGGATTCATAGTGCAGGTACCAAGCCCCAGAGATAACCCTGGAGGCAAAAAAAAAAAAAAAAAGAAAAGACCACTTAGTGTTGCTCCTATCCTTTTAGTGGACTGAGTAGAGGGACTGAAATTTCTCTCTGCTTATGGTTTTCTTTTTTCTTTTCTTTTTAAAAATTTTATTTTATTTATTTATTTAATTTATTTATTTTCCCTTTTGTTGCCCTTGATGTCTTTTTATTGTTGTTGTAGTTATATTGTTATTGTTGTTGTAGTTATATTGTTGTTGTAGTTATTATTATTCACCACCTGTGAAGCGACTACCCTGCAGGTGGGGAGCCAGGGGCTCGAACCGGGATCCTTACAATGGTCCTTGCAATTTGTGCCACGTGCGCTGAACCCGCTGTGCTACCACCCGACTCCCACTCATGGTTTTCTAATTGTTCTAATTGACCTTTCTAGAAATAGAGATCAGACCCAGAGAGGTCTGTGTTCCCCATAGTGAAAAGATGCAGGTTAACACAAGATTTCTTTTTCTTTTTTTCATAAAGATTTTAGTTATCTATTCATGAGAAAGATAAGAGGAGAGAGAGAAAGAACCAGATATCACAGCACATGGTTCATGTGCTGCCAGGGATTGAATTCAGAACCTCATGCTTGAAAGTCCAGTGCTTTATCTACTGCGCCACCTCCTGGAGTAACTTCTAGATGTGGTGTTGGGAGGGCTACCTGGATCTGTGTGTTTAGGAAGGCTCCAGGAGTGACTTGGTAAGCAGATTTCAGCATCGCCCTATAGCCAGTCTTCCTGGAGGATGTGACACAAATACCAGGAAAGTTTTTCAGTGATAATAATAACAGCTGGCACCAGCAGCTTCTCTTAAGTCCACTTTAGATTTGTGGTATTGATGACCCCACTTTTCCTGTGGGAAAAGTAGTAGTGCCACTGTCCCATTGGGAAATCAAGGTGGGTGTCACTTCAGTGAATTCCTGCTGTAAGGAGTTGAACATATGGCTGTAAGGGCTCTGAACATATGGAAGTTTTCCTACAGTCTATAACAAGAACCCAGAACACTTTTGTGGGGACCCCTCTCTGGATCATGTAGACTAGTACACCCACAAGGTGGCCAGTACTGATGGCCAGTAAGCTTTTCTGTGAAGGAAATATTCAGGGGATTCGTATGCAGAATCAAACACTCAGGCGGATGATCTAGTGTGCCTGGCTTCATGTCTTTCTGGCTCTCAATATGGGAGTCATGATGTCTCCCTTGTGTCATACTCCATGTGTATGTTACATTCTGGCTTTGCTCTAGGAGATGACACACTGCCTTATGCCAGGAAGATGGTGAGAGTGTCGCTTGACTCAGCGGCGGGGGGATGCAGAAAAAGGAGGTTTGGAGCAGAAAGGGAACACAGTCTTTTATTCGCGGGGGACCTCAGGGTTGGGGTGGGAACGCGGCAGTTCGGCAGGCCACATGGAGCCAGCCAGCCAGGCAAGAGAGCAGAGCGAGTGAGGGAGGGGAGGGACAGTAGGCGGGCTTTTTAGGTCAACACCCCAGAGTGACTTTTCAGGACAGGATTGGTTGGGGAAAGTCCTGAAAGTACTGTATATCTCTGTGTAAAGTGGCAGAGCCTTGGAGAGACATCTGCACAGCATCTCCCCCTTTTCCTTTATATCTAATGGACACAATAAGGAAATGTATAGAGTGGAGCAGGCTTAAATGATTTTAAGGAATGCCGTGCTCAGGTGGGAAGATGTAGAATGTTTTTGTGGGGGAGGGAAGACTTAAATGGCCGCCAACCTTCTGAGATTCATGTGTCCCCTCTGTGCTCAACCCCTCTTTAGAGAGAGAGACTTACTTGGAGGGACTCATCTCATAGGTTAAGCGCAGCCTGCTCAACCATCTCCTCACAATAGTTCTACATCTTACTCTATCTTTCTATCTGGTTATGGCATTAAGATGGTTCAATGTCTGTAAAAGACTCTATCTGTGACAGAGGAATAGTAGTGTAGGGGTGAACAGAAACCTTTTGGGCATAAACCTAAATGATATAACAAAATAGGAAAGGACAAGTAGGGGAACAGTAAGAGCCAGTGTGATGTCAAGGGAAGGCTTGGTGCGCAAAGGAACGTTCCCTGTCTTGGGGGGGGGGGCAAGGGTTCATAATGAGGGGGCATTTCCTGCCTCAAAGGGCAGGACCTGTAGGCAGGAGGGCATGGCCCGCCAAGCAGAGGGGCTATTTGGCATTGTATAGTCCTCAAGGCAACAGTCTGCAAAGTCTATGAACTACTCAGGGTCAGTCTTTGAAAAGCCAGCAGTGTGAAGGGAAGGAAGCTGCTGTAAAATTGTGTAAAGTGTCCAAAGGGTAAACCAGCAAGTCCAATAGAAGTGTCAGTCCAAAGTAGGTGACTAGGGGGAGAAATGGCAGGGGATGAAATGCTGCATGAGGAAGGTCAGCCACTGGAATTCCACTTTTCTGTAGAGAGTGAGCTGGAACCGCGAAAACATGACAGGCAAAGCAGAAGCAGGAAGGGCAGACAGGCAGTAAGAAAATTCTGTCCTTGGAGTCTGTGAATCAGGTTCTTCAGATTGTGTCAGGTCACATCATTGGTTTCGGGGGGGTGTGTTGTCCGGCGGTGGCCTCTTGCCCAACTTCACCTCCAGGAAGTACAGGGGTGCGATCACTGCATGGATGTCTGCGTATTCTAGCTCCTCTGCTGTCAGAGCCGAGCTGGGGATCTCGGCCAGGGGGCCCAGTTCTGGCAGGGAGCCCGTGGTCACCAGGGGATCCGGGATCTGCCCAGACATCATAGCAGGAGGGCGGGCAGGTCAGCCGTGTAGAAGGTGTGGGCCTAGGTGACCCGGGGAAGGGCCGTGATGGGCTGCAGCCCTGCCCACCGCCCTGCTCCCGGTAGCGCGGAGGGAGCCTGCACCCAGCGCCCCGCAGTGGCAAGCAGGTTCAGGTGGGCGGGTGGCAGGTGGAAACCAAAGTGTGGCCCAGAACAAAATGTTCCAGAGACAGAGAAACTGTCTCATGAAGAAAGGGTAGACGCTTTTGGAAACCTCTTCATAAGTAGAAAGGCAGGCCATGGCGTCTTTACTTATCTGGTCTCCTTTGGTCTGCTGCATGCAAATGGAGCTGAGATTCTTGTCCCTGTTTGGGCGCCATTTTGTCGTTGTCGCCAGGCTGGCTTCGTGCGCGGGAGGCAGAGACGACCAGGGACTCATGGCTGCGCTGAGAATATAGTTCAATCTTTATTCACGAGCGGGGATGCGGTTCAACAAACTAATCTAATCTAATCATAACCCAATTCTGTCCTACATCTCTCTCCTCGGGAGGAAGAGTCAGGAACAAAGGAAATACGTACTATAGGGGGTGGGGAGAAGGAAGAAGCACGAACAAGCGATGACTAAACCAAATGTCCCAGAGGCGGGGGGGGGGGGGACCAAACCAATATCTCGGAGGCAGGGGGTGCAAACAGAACACAACAGTGGATGTGCAAACAGAACACATAGCAAGCAACACAAGCGAACCCAGTGTGATGATAAAATCAGAAGGCTTCACAAGCAGAATCCAGAAGCATACCAACATGAGAGTCCACACCAGAATGGCCAGGCAGGGAGGAGCTCACTGAACAACGTGGGTACTTCTTCACAGTCCTGAGAGCTCCAAGTTGAGGGGAACTCAGAAGTGAACAATCCTCAAAAGGTCTCAATTTTAGATTTTGGCTTCATAGTAATAACCAGAGGCCTTTTTTTGTTCTGAACTGCTGTCAGTAGGAGTGAGTGAGTTACTGTAGTTTCTCTACAGAATAAAACATGGGATTTATAATGAATGACTGTTAAATAGAATGATATGGACTTAAATTTTCCAGTCTAGGGAAACCTATTCCAACATTTCACAGACAGTTTCTTTAAATACAGCATGAGAAAGTTCAGTATTCTCTGGAGGTCTTAAATGGATGCCAGCCCAACCTTTATTAAACTGAGTTTATGTTGTCTGTTCTGACATCCCCTCTTCCTGACTCTGCTTGAATAATTGCAAAATGAGTTGAAGTTCTCTAGTGCTGTAAATGTTAGTCTTTGATGTTTTTTGGTTGTTGAAACTTCAACTTCATCTTTTTTTTTAAAATATTGTCCTTGAGTTTCTTTCTTCCTTTCTTATTTTATTTTATTTTTACTTATTTATTATTGGATAGAGACAGAAAGAAATTGAGAGAGGAAGGGGAAATGGAGAGGGAGGGAGAGAGAGACACCTGCAGCCCAGCTTCAGTACTTGTGAAGCTTTCCCCCTGCAGGTGAGGACCTGGGGCTTGAACCTGGATCCTTATGCACTGTAATATAAGAGCAAAACCAGGTGTGCCACCACCTGGCCCCTCTTCCTCTCTTTTTCTTTCTGTCTTTTCCTTTCCTCCCTTCTCTCCTTTCTCTTCCCCTCTCTCCTTCCTTCTCTCCTCCTCACCCTACTTCATTTCCTTCTTAGAAAAGGTCTCAGCTGTGGCTTAAGGTGGTACCAGGGACTGAACTGACTACCTGGGAGCCTTAGCTATGAGTCTTTTTTCATAACCATTATGCTAACTCCTCAGCCCTGTCCTTGAATTTCTTGAAGCTTCCCCCCGCCCCAATTTTAAAAAATCTACTTAGAAGTTATCTACTGAGGTTGATGGTATTCACGTTAAGTCATTTCGAAGCACTGTGGCAAACATTTGCTTCGTGTCTATTTTTTTTTTGGTACATAGTGTACTGGACTTGTTTTAATATAGTCTTTAAGAGCTGTAGCACCCAGCACATTCACCATTATTTGCTTATCATTGTTTAAATTTAAAGTGAGTGATCAAACCAGAGGGACTCAGCATGCTTAAGGCCCTGGCTTGATTCCTGGCAATGAATATGAACAACAAAGAAAAAAAAAAAGATTATCGTAAATGCTGGAGAAATGCTATGTCTCTTTCACACACACATAATAAATAAAATTAATTAGCTAATTAATTTCTAGTGTCAGAGATGCATGTGTGATCTCACTGCTCCCAAGCTGACAGTTACTTTTTATTTTACTTAAAATTTCTTTATACTTATTTATTTTCCCTTTTGTTGCCCTTGTTTTCTTTTGCTGTGGTTATTATTGCTGTTGTTATTGATGTCGTTGTTGTTGGATAGGACAGAGAGAAATGGAGAGAGGAGGGGAAGACAGAGATGGGGAGAGAAAGACAGACACCTGCAGACCTGCTTCACCGCCTGTGAAGACTCCCCTGCAGGTGGGGAGCTGGGGGCTCAAAATGGAGAGAGGAGGGGAAGACAGAGATGGGGAGAGAAAGACAGACACCTGCAGACCTGCTTCACCGCCTGTGAAGACTCCCCTGCAGGTGGGGAGCTGGGGGCTCAAACTGGGATCGGTATGCTGGTCCTTGTGCTTTGCGCCACCTGTGCTTAACGGGCTGTGCTACCGCCCGACTCTCATTTTTTTTTTTTTTTTTTTTACTTCAGATATGGATACAGACAGAAAGAGAGAGAGAGAGAGAAAGAGAGAGAGAGAGAGAGAGAGAGATCACTACTTCAGAGCTTCTCCTGGTGCTATGGCTCTTCCAGGTAGTGTCAAGATTTGAAACTGGGGAGTTGGGCGGTAGCTCAGCGGGTAAAGTGCATATGGCGCAAAGCACAAGGACGGGCTTAAGGATCCCGGTTTGAGCCCCCGTCTCCCCACCTGCAGGGGAGTCGCTTCACAAGCCGTGAAGCAGGTCTGCAGGTGTCTGTCTTTATTTCCCCCTCTCTGTCTTCCCCTCCTCTCTCCATTTCTCTCTGTCCTATCCAACAACAATAAAAATAAATAAATAAAAAATATATTTAAAAAATAAAAAAAGATTTGAAACTGGACCACACACACGTCAAAGTGTGGGTACCCTGCAAGGTATCAGATGTTCCTCAGTCCCAATAGAGAAATTTAAATAATTGAAATAAAAACTTTAATCCTTAAAATTATACAAGACGTATTTCAGTTGCTCAGCAGACACTTATTGCTAGTGGTTACTGTCTTAGATAATGCAGATATAGACTGTCCCCATCACTGTGAAAACCTCGATTAGACTATCTTAGAGTGTCCATTGTTTGGGACTGTAACTCACCACTGTTTATTTATTTATTTATTTATTTATTTATTTATTTATTTATTTATATTATCTTTTTCCAGACACTGCTCAACTCTGGCTTATGCTACTTTTTGGGATTGAACTTTTGACCTCTGTTATCTCCCTGGCCACCCCTAGCCTTTTATTTGTAAGATACTAAAAACCCTTATCTTCCAGTGAGTTTTTTTTTTTTTTTTTTGCCAGAGCACTGTTGAGCTCTGGCTCATGATGGGTGTGGGGGATTGAACCTGGGACTTTGGAGCCAGCCTCAGGCATAAGAGTCTCTTTGCATAACCATTATGCTATCTACCCCTGCTTTTAAAAAAAATTAAAAGAAACATTTATATTTATTTATTTCCCCTTTTGTTGCCCTTGTTATTTTTCATTGTTGTTGTAGTTATTATTATTGTTGTTATTGGTGTCATCATTGTGTTGTTATTGGTGTCATCATCAACTTAAAATGTACTGAGGAAACTGAGCCCATCACACAATTAATGAGATAACAAGGCTTATGTACAAAATGGTGTAGTAGAGACGTAGTCAAAATACAATGGGCTAGTTCAGGAGGGATTTATTTCTATTTTGCATCAGGACTTTCATGCAGATGGTGGCATCTAGAAGGGAAAGGACACCAGGAACACCAGGAAAGTCATGCTAAGTGCCTCTATTTATATAAATAGAGGAAGTAGCTTCATTGGAAGCTTGTGATATAACATAGAGGTTAAGAGCATAACCTCTGGGAGTTGGGTGGTAGCACAGCGGGTTAAGTGCACATGTCATGAAGCACAAGGACCCGCCTGAAGATCCCGGTGTGAGTCCTGGCTCCCCACCTGCAGGAGCGTCAGTTCACAGGTGGTGAAGCAGGTCTGCAGGTGTCTTTCTCTCCCTCTCTGGCTTCCCCATCTCCATTTTTCTCTGTCCTCTCAAACAATGACGACATCAATAACAATAACAACAACAACAACAAAAACAAGGGCAACAAAAGGGGGGAAAAAAAGAGCACAGCCTCTGAGGTTAAACTGCCTGGCTCAGAGCTTGGCTTTGCTTCTTGTTTGCAAGTAAATTGATTTCTCTAAGAATCAACCCGGCTTTGACCTTGCATGTTATGATTGGGCCCTCCTCAATCGGTATCGAACAGGCCATGGCCGGTGCGCCGCTATGTTCCATCGCTTGGGAGCCAGAGACGACCCGAACTGCCCCTGCGGCTCCAGACAGACTATGACCCACATAGTCAACGACTGCCACCTCTCCAGATTCAAAGGGGGTCTCGAAACTTTACATCAGGCTCAACCTGACGCTGTTGACTGGCTACGGAAGAAGGGCAAACGCTAGAAGAAGAAGAAGATCAATTTCTTCATCTATAAAATGGAGCTAGTACTAGTAGCTACCTAACAGGGGCATCTGTGAGCATGAAAAGATTAGATAATGCACTTAGAGAATTGGCAGATAGCCTGATTCAAGGCAGGCCACCAAGGGAGAACAGAATTAGGGAAATGGGAGGGGGAGGGTAGGGTTTTATAATGGTTAGGAATGGTCTCAATTTCACCAAATAGTAGTGTCTCCAAACAGTGGCTAGATTTAGTGTCTGAAATAAAATAGAACATAAGCCCCTTTTTGGTTAAGAAATCTCGAGGTAGGCAATTCTGTTCTCCAAAAGCCTCAGGGATCCAGGGGCCAGGCGGTAGTGCACCGGGCTATGCGCACGTAGTTTGAAGCGCAGGGACCCACCAAAGGATCCCGGTTTGAGCCCTTGGCTCCCCACCTGTAGGGGGTTTGCTTCACAAGTGGAGAAACTGGGCTGCAGGTGTCTTTCTGTCGCCCTCTCTGTCTTCCCCTTCTTTCTAAATTTCTCTGTCCTATCCACAACAAAAATGGAAAAAATGGTTGCCAGGCGCACTGCAGCCATAACCCTGGAGGGAAACAAACAACTTCAGGGATCCAGTTCCTTCTGTCTGTCTGCACGCTGTCACTAAGATAGGGTCCTAGTCGTTATGATCCAGGATGAAATTTAAGCCATGACGTTCATTTATCTGTCTGTGGATTGAGTGCATACCTCCTGGTATGTATGTATGTATCTCACTTTTATTTATTATTTTTATTAATTTTATTTTAATTTATGAAGTGGCAATACTGACAAGACTATAGGATAAGAGGGATACATTTCCACACAATTCCCATCCCCCAGAACGCATATTAAAAAATAAATAAAATAAAATGGAAACACTGACAAGACCATAGGATAAGAAGGGTACAACTCCACACAATTCCCACCACCAGAACTCTGTATCCCATCCCCTCCCCTGATAGCTTTCCTATTCTTTATCCCTCTGGGAGCATGGACCCAGGGTCATTATGGGGAGCAGAAGGTGGAAGGTCTGACTTCTGTAATTGCTTCCCCACTGAACATGGGCGTTGACAGGTCGATCCATACTCCCAGCCTGTCTCTCTCTTTACCTTGTGTGTGTGCAGGGGGTATCTGGGGAAGTGGGGCTCCAGGACACACTGGTGGGATTGTCTGCCTATAGTTTTTGACTTTTAACCAAAGCCCTGCAGCACTGCTCAATTCTGGTTTATAGTAAAAGGTTTTCAAGCCTGAGGACTTGAGTTCCCAGGTTCAGTTCCCAGCACTACCATAAGCCAGAACTGAGCAGTGCTCTAGTCTTTTGGTATCTGTTATTAAAAAAATAAAATAAGGGAGTCGGGCGGTAGCGCAGTGGTTAAGCCAAAGTGGCGCAAAGCGCAAGGACCAGTATAAGAATACCGGTTCAAGCTCCCGGCTCGCCATCTGCAAGGGAGTTACTTCACAGGTGGTGAAGTAGGTTTGCAAGTGTCTATCTTTTCCCCGCTTTCTGTCTTCCCCTCTTCTCTCCATTTCTTTCTGTCCTATCCAACAACGACTACATCAATAACAACAACAATAAAACAACAAGGGCAACAAAAGGGAAATTGAATAAATAAATATTTAAAAAAAATTTTAAAAAGGAGGAGGAAACAGATATTGGAGGAAACTCTCAGTTACTGTTACCCAAGTTAACATCTATGATGCAGTGTAAGGCATCCGCACTGCACTGCTTAGGCTCTGTGTATCTGTAGATTCTCTCAGTGCAGGGTGTTAGCACAGTGAGAACCCATCTGTGCTCATGGGTAAGAGGTGCTTGTTGAGATCAACAATACTTGGCTCGTTCCAGAACAGTTCTATACATAGATTTAGAACTGAGCTAACATGGGTTTACAAGACTATATTTTTGGGGCTACAATTTCACAGTTCTTTCTGATATGTGTTAACACAATATGCTCACCACCAAAATACTAAGACCCTTCTATCAGTCTCCGGGCTTCTCTCCACCCTTTCATTTCAGTTAATCTGCAACCCCTTTCTTTGGTAACCTCAGTGACTAATCAGTGTGTAAGGGTTTGATCTTATTTGACTTTGTCCCTTCATATTCAACATCTGAATGCACTCACTTGGCATTTGCCCTTCTCCTGACTTATCCTTAGCACGATCCCCTCAACTTCTACCCATATTATAACAAAAGGAAAGATTTTATCGATTTTATCTTTGTTTTTTTCTTTTTCTTCTTTATACAGGTAACTAGCACTACATATATGGATATGCTTCATATATATGAGCTTTATTTACTTATCTTTTAAAAATTTTTTATATATTTATTTTCCATTTGTGTTGTCCTTATTGTTTTATTGTTATAGTTATTAATGATGTCGCTGTTGTTGGATAGGACAGAGAGAAATGGAGAGAGGAGGGGAAGACAGAGGGGGCAGAGAAAGACAGACACCTGCAGACCTGCTTCACCATTTGTGAAGCAACACCCCTGCAGGTGGGGAGCTGGGGGCTCTAACTGGGATCCTTATGCCGGTCCTTGCGCTTTGCACCACCTGTGGTTAACCCACTGTGCTATCGCCAGACTCCTTATTTACTTATCTTTTATTGAGTACTTGGAAACTTGGATTAAAGAACATTTACTTATTATTATTTTCTTATTTTTTAAATTTTTTAGAATTTTGCCTCCAGGGTTATCACTGGGGCTCGGTGGTCCTGGAGGCTATTTTTTCCCTTTTGTTGCCCTTGTTTTATTGTTGTTGCTGTGATTGTTATTGTTGTCATTACTGTCATTACTGTTGGATTGGACAGAGAGAAACAGAGAGGAAGGCAAGACAGGGGGAGAGAAAGATAGACACCTGCAGACCTGCTTCACTTCTTGTGAAGAGACCCTCCCTTGCAGGTGGGGAGCCAGGGGCTCAAAACCGGGATCTTTAAGCCATTCTTTGCACTTTGTGCCATGTGTGCTTAACCTGCTGTGCTACCACCTGACCCCCTTATTTTTATTTATTTTTTCATTTATTATTATTATTTTTTAACAGGAGCACTATTCAGCTCTGGCTTATGGTGGTGCAGGGGACTGAACCTGGGACTTTGGAGCCTCAGGCATGAGAGTCTCTTTACATAACCATTACGCTATCTACCCTCTGCCCTCGACCCCCTTATTTTTATTTTTTTTAACTTAAAGGGCAAGAGACTGGCTCATTTAATGATAGCCTTCTTGGTCACTGTCAGGCCACCCCATCACCTGGGGCCCTAGTCAGGGAATCCTTGGATTGCCTTGTCAGGGAATCCCCACAGATTCAAAAGGGATCTAGTAGATCCCTCTCTCTACCTAGTCACCTAGGGTCTGTAATTTTGCTTCTTCCTACCCAAAGACCCCTAATTTCATCTACTCTAGTCCTACAATTGGGTTTCTGTCTATTAAACAATTTGTGCTGCTTTATATCTTACCGCCTTTCAGCCACCAAGCTGCAGATGCTACTATGATGCTATCTTGACTTCCCTGGGCAGACAACCTTACCAAGACCTCATCAGAGTGTCTTAAAGTCTCACCTCTCCAGAGCCCTGCCCCACTAGGGAAAGATAGAAGCAGGCTGGGGTTTGGATCCACCTGCCTACATCCCATGTCCAGTGGAGAAGCAATTACAGAAGCCAGACCTTCCACCTTCTGCACCCCATAGAGAATTTTGGGGGGCAGGGTGGTGGCACACATGGTTGAGCACACATATTGCAATGCTCAAGGACCCGGGTTTGAGCCTCTCGTCCTCCTCACCTGCAGGGGGAAGAGCTTTGCAAGTGAAGCAGTTCTGCACGCGTCTCTCTATCTCTCTCCCTCTCTGTCTCCCCCTCCCCCTCAACTTCTGGCTGTCTCTATCCAATAAATAAATAAATAAAGATAATAAAAAAATTAAAAAAGAAAGAATTTTGGTCCATATTTCCAGAGGGATAAAGAATAGGGAAGTTTCTAATGTAGGGGATGGGACACGGAACTCTGGTGATGGGGAGCATATGGAATTGTACCCCTATTGTCTTATGATCTTGTTAATCATTATCAAACCACTAATAAAAAATTAAAAAATGGATAAATATATAAAAATATAGATAAACAAATAGTTGTCAACCCATATCTGTGATTCTGGAAGAATCACTGCAGTTTCCAATGGAAGGAATGGGGGACACAGAACTCTGGTGATGGGAAAGTTTTGGAATGATATTCGTTATCTTATAATTT
This sequence comes from Erinaceus europaeus, assembly GCF_950295315.1. Classification (NCBI taxonomy): domain Eukaryota; kingdom Metazoa; phylum Chordata; class Mammalia; order Eulipotyphla; family Erinaceidae; genus Erinaceus; species Erinaceus europaeus. The sequence goes on along the minus strand of NC_080174.1, from coordinate 82,761,836 downwards.
TGTAAATGAATATTAAATCACTAATGATTTAATTTCTTTTTGCCTCCAGGGTTATCACTGGGCTCAGTACGTGCACTACAAACCCACTGCTCCTGTGGATATATATATATATATATATATATTATTTTTCGATAGGCCGGAGAGAAATTGAGAGGGGAGGGGAAGATAGAGAGGAGTCTGCAGTGGCAAACCTGGTTAAGCACACATAGTAACAAGCACAAGGACTGGCATAAGAATCCTGGTTCGAGGGACTTGGGTGGTAGCGCAGCGGGTTAAGTGCACGTGGCACAAAGCACAAAGACCGGCATAAGGATCCCGGTTTGAGCCCCCGGCTCCCCACCTGCAGGGGAGTCGCTTCACAGGCAGTGAAGTGGGTCTGCAGGTGTCTATCTTTCTCTCTCTGTCTCTGTCTTCCCCTCCTCTCTCCATTTCTCTCTGTCCTATTGAACAATGACATCAATAATAACTACAACAATAAAACAACAAGGGCAACAAAAGGGAATAAATAAATATTTAAAAAAAAAATCGTGGTTGAGCTCATGGCTCCACAACTGTAGGGTGTCACTTCACAAGCGGTGAAACAGGTCTGCAGGTGTCTTTTTCTCTCCTGTCTTCCCCTCCTCTCTCTCTGTCCTAGCCAATAAAAATGGAAAAGATGGCATTTAGCTACAGTGGATTGGTAGTGCAGGCACAGAGCCCCGGAAATAACCCTGGAGGCAAAAAAAAAAAAGAGGGAGAGAGAGAGAGACCTGAAGACCCACTTTACAGCTTGTGAAGCAACGACCCCCACACCCCGCCCTGCAGGTGGGGAGCCCAGGGCTCAATCTGTGATTCTTGCGCTTAGTACTGTGTGTGCTTACCCTGGTGTGCCACTGCCCGGCCCCTTAATTAAAAAAAATAATTTTTAAAAGTTTATTTATTTATGTTAAAAAATATTTATTTATCCCCTTTTGTTGTCCTTGTTGTTTTATTGTTGTACTTATTATTGTTATTGGTGTCGTCATTGTTGGACAGGACAGAGAGAAATGGAGAGAGGAGGGGAAGACAGAGAGGGGAGAGAAAGACAGACACCTGCAGACCTGCTTCACTGACTGTGAAGCGATTCCCCTGCTGTTGGGGAGCTAGAGGCTGGAACCGGGGGTTCGAACCGGATCCTTAAGCTGGTCCTTGCGCTATGAGCCATCTGTGCTTAACCCGCTGTGCTACCACCCAACTCCCCCCTTAATTTTTTTTAGTTAATTAATTTCTCAGAGCACTGCTTAGCTCTGGCTGCTGGTAGTGCCAGGGTTTGAACCTGGGACCTTGGAGCCTCAGGCATAAGTTGAGAATTTATACAGCTTGATTTTGATCATTAAAGTTTTTTTTTTTTTTTTTTTACAGTCTTTATTTATTGGACAGAGACAGTCAGAAATCGAGAGGGAAGGGGAGGTAGAGAGACAAGAGACACCTGCAAGACTGCTTCACCACTCACAAAATTTTCCCCCTGCAGGCAGAGACCGGTGACTCAAACTTGGGGCCTAATGCATTATAACATGTGCATTCAACCAGGTGCGCCCCCACCCGGCCCCTTATTAAAGTGTTTTGCATAGCTACTATGCTCTCTCCTCTGTCTCAGTTACATTCAATTAAAAATGATTTACTTCTTCCTCTATTTTAGGTAAGGGAAAACTAATGGGAATGTATGGAGGCTACTCATCCTCTCCACAGCCTCTCCACAACTCTCTTTTCAATTTTCTGCAATGTATCATTGGGCCTTTCAAGATATGGTAAGACTGGGAATCAGCCCCTTATAAAACTTCCAGGGTTATTTATTGGGCTCAGTGCCTGTACTGTGAATCCACTGCTCCTAGAGGCTATTGCCCCCATTTTTGTTGTCCTTGTTGTCACTGCTGTTGTTGTTGTTGGATAGGACAGAGAGAAATCTAGAGAAGAGGGGAAGACAATTCCATCCCGGCGGGTGAAGCAACCTCCCTCTCACCCGCAGGGGGGGTGCCCAGAGCTCAAATTGGAATCCACATTCGGGTCCTTGAGCTTTGTGCCATGTGTGCTTAACCCACTGCGCTACTCCCGGCTCCCGAAAGTACGTTTTTTTTTTTTTTTAATTTGGGTAGTTTAAAAAATATTTATTTATTTATCCCCTTTTGTTGCCCTTGTTGCTTTTATTGTTGTAGTTATTATTGTTGTTATTGCTGTCGTTGTTGTTGGATAGGACAGAGAGAAATGGAGCGAGGAGGGGAAGACAGAGAGGGGGAGAAAAAGACAGACACCTGCAGACCTGCTTCACCGCCTGTGAAGAGACTCCCCTGCAGGTGGGGAGCCGGGGGCTCAACCCGGATCCTTACACCAGTCCTTGTGCTTGGCGCCACGTGCACTTAACCCGCTGTGCTACCCCCCCCCACTCCCCAAAATACGTATTTTTAAATTATGAAGATACTATACTCTTTCTGAGCACTTTATTCTTACCTTGGATTCTGCATTGTTGATGGTGTGCCTTACCAGATGCTAAGAAGCTTGAGGACCAGGCGAGGGAGATAGCATAATGGTTATGCAAAAGTACTTTCATGCCTGAGGCTCTAAAGTCTCAGGTTCAGTCCCTGTACCAACACCATTAGTCATAGTTGAGCAGTGCTCTGTTCTCTCTCTGTTTGTGTATCTTTCTGTGTATTTCTCTCGCTCTCATTAAAATAAAATAGATCTAAAGGAGGAAGAGGAGAAGGAGGAGGAGGAGGAGCTTGGGGATAGAGGACAGGTCTTCCCTGAGTCACTTCCTCAGCATTAAACACAATGTGTAGTGTAAGAAAGTCTCCAGGTTACTGAATATCTGGGTAAATGCTCAGCATGTGCAAGCTGATGACATCGTGTTAACTCTAAAGTTAACTCTAAAGTTAACACTGGAGCTTAAGTCCTCCTGTTTTTGTTTTGCTTTATTGCTGTTGCTTTGTTTGTTTATTGCCTTATATGTTGCTGAATTACTGTTTGTGGTAAAGCATTTTGGGTAAAACTAAAAGAAAAACATAAAAATATAGTTGAGGGCTGGGCAGTAGCACACTTAGTTGAGTGCATGTGTCACCATATGCAAGGAGCCTCTGGTCTCCACCTGCAGGGGGGAAGCTTCATTATTAGTGGAGCAAGGCTGCAGTTGTCTCTTTCTATCAACCCTACTTTATCATCAATTAATTTCTTTATGTCTCTATCCAAAAAAAAAAGAAAAAAAAAAAAGGACAGTTGTCTTAGCTGAGTGTGGTTCTGCTCAGAGTTCTTGGGAGAGTGAAGCAATGACACTAGGTGAAATAATTTTTATTATTATTTTATTTGTTTATTTTGTGTGTGTGTGTCTAGGTGGAATAGTTTTTATATGATATTTTCTAATGTGTGTACTCAACCTGGTGCACCACCATCTGTCCCCTTATATGATATTTTATGATCACTCATTAAACCAACAAAATACACTGATTTTTGTGCACATACATTATGTCCTAATGTAGGTTCCTCCATTCAAATTAATATATCTTAAAATTAAAATAATATAGATTAAAATAATATATCTATTTACTTCTGTATGAAAAAGGGAGAAAGAACCAGGGCAGAACTCTGGCATATACAGTACCCAGGATTGAACTTGTAACTCCAAGTTTGCAAGATTCGAGAACTCCTTGCTATGTCATCTCCTGAGTCACTCCAATAAGATTTTAAAAACTATTTATTTATTTATTTATTTATTTATTTTCCCTTTTGTTGCCCTTGTTGTTGTTATTGTAGTTATTATTGTTGTCGTTACTGATGTTGTTGTCGTTGCTAGATAGGACAGAGAAAAATGAAGAGAAAAGAGGAAGACCAGGGAGAGACAGACACCTGTAGACCTGCTTCACCACTTGTGAAACAACGCCCCCACAGGTGGGGAGCCGCGGGCTCGAACCGGGATCCTTACGCTGGACCTTGCGCTTTGCGCCAGGTGCGCTTAACGCGCATCTCTACCACCCGATCCTAAGATTAAAAAATATATATTTATTTATTTATTTATTTAATTTATTTACTTATTCCCTTTTGTTGCCTTGTTGTTTTATTGTTGTAATTATTATTGTTGTCGTCGTTGTTGGATAGGACAGAGAGAAATGGAGAGAGGAGGGGAAGACAGAGAGGGGGAGAGAAAGACAGACACCTGCAGACCTGCTTCACCGCCTGTGAAGCGACTCCCCTGCAGGTGGGGAGCCGGGGGCTCGAATAGGGATCCTTACACGGTCCTTGGGTTTTGCGCCACCTGCACTTAACCCACTGCACTACAGCTTGACTTCCCTTAAGATTTTTTTTAAAAGGTCTTATTTATTAGTTTATGAGAGAGATAGGAGGAGAGAAAGAAAACGAGCCAGCTATCACTCTGGTACGTGCACTGTCAGGGGCTGAATTTAGGCTTGAGAGTTCATTGTGCCACCTCCAGGACCATCCAACAAGATTTTTTTTGCCTCCAGAGTTACAGCTGGGGCTCGGTGCCTGCACTACAAATCCACTGCTTCTGGAGGCCATTTTCTCTCTATTTTGTAGTTATTGTTGGGTAGGACAGAGAGAAATGGAGAGAAGAGGGGAAGACAGAGAGGGGGTGAGAAAGACAGACACCTACAGACCTGCTTCACCGCAGAACCAGTATCCTACTGCTGGTCCTTGTGCTTCGTGCCATGTGCACTTATCCGGTGAGCTACCGCCTGGCTGCCACCCAACACAATTTAAAAACCAACAGCATAATAGTAGAGGCTTTAAGCAATAGAAATAAGCAAATAATTTTAAAAAATCAATCATATTTTTCAAGGATTTTGCAATCAGTAAACACTGTACTAACTTGCAGGGCTTATGGTAGACTACTCTCCTTCCCACAAGGGACTTATGACGAGATGTGAAACCAGATAAACAGATGACTATCTATGCTGACAACTAGCATTAGAATATTTATATTTTGGCTAAAAATGGAAAGAAATTTGTGATTTTTGTAATACACAGAGGCACATTCTAGTTAACTAGGATATGAGATGTTTTCCAGGATCTAGAGCTATTTCAGGAAAACCAGTGTTATGGTATGCAGTTGAAAGAGAGAGAGAAAGAGAGAGAGAGAGAAGAAAAAAAGAGGGTTGATTATTTTGTGATGACATTAAATTATCTTCTGACACCAGCTGTATATTTTTTTTATAACAGAAAATGGAAACAAGTGTGTCCTTGACCTTCAGAAAGAAATTGACTTACCTAGCTTAACTGTTCAAACAAACAACTGTGTACTCTCTTCAATTCCTAGGATGATTTTGATTTACTGTAAATGGCTGAATTTAATGAACTAAATTATGCTATTTAAATGCATTTTGTGAATGGTATTGTAGTTTGTTACAAAGCATTATGTCTATGCTAAATTGTGCTGTCAATGATATGGTGTGGAACATATGTGCTGTATTCATAATTTAACTGTTGCTAAGGAGTAACTTGTTGGCTAGGACATACTTTAAAAAAAAGGAGCCTTTATTTACCTGGTGAAATGAAGGTGATATCTCAGCAAATCACTAGGTCTAGGTCTTAGTGACCTTGGCAGAATTACAGTGCAAATATTTCCACATGGATGAATTGTTCTTAAACAATTTCTCTAATGTATATGGCATAAATAGGCTATCCATTATAACTGGGTATGTATGGTATATCTTTCTTTTCCATTTTTTCCCCCTTTTCAACAAACATTTACTGCAGTCACTGCAAGAGTAAATCCATATCCATTTTAGTTCATGTTTTTTCTCTTGGTTCTTGAGATGGTAGAGATAATAGAATATATGTTTCCCCTATAGGACCTTGCCCTCAACGTGGATCAACAACGGTAGAATATGTTCCATCCTCCAGAGGGAGGCAGGACAACATACTCTATCTTCCACCTGAGGAAGATGGGTCCTGAAATTGGGGCAGTTCCTACTTATGTGAGCTCAGATCTAGAGGGATACAGAGGTCACATTGGCTCCTAACCTGAATATGGGCCCCAGATCACATCAAATTGATGGGGTTTACAGTCACCAATATTTATACACCTTTCCCATATTTGGGAGCTATTCTCTCCCCTGATCCAGCTTTCTGTTCCTTTTCCAGCCATGACATCATCTCCCCAGACAATAACTTGGATCCACCTGCATATCAGGTGAATTTCTCTCCTCCTATCTTTCTCATAAATAAATAAAATCTTAAAAAAAGAAATTATATCCATGAGACAACAATTGCTCTATAAGTTATTATTTTCCTCATTAAATGCTTCAAAACAAACTGGTCTGGGGGGGCCAGGTTGAGCGCACATGGCACAATGCACAAGAACCCGCATAGAGATCTGGGTTCGATCCCCAGGCTCCTCACCTGCGGGGGTGGGGAGGGCGGTCACTTCACTGGGGATAAAGCAGGTCTGCAGGTATCTTTCTCTCTCTCCATCTGTCTTCCCCTCCTCTCTCAATTTCTCTCTGTCCTATCCAACAACAATGGTAACAATAACAACAACAAGGGCAACAAAATGGGAAAAATGGCCTCCAGGAGCAGTGGATTCATAGTGCAGACACCAAGCCCCAGCAATAACCCTGGAGGCAAAAAAAAAAAAGCCTGGGAGGTGGCACAGTGGATAAAGCACTGGACTCTGAAGCATGAGGTCTTGAGTTCAGTTGTTACAGGGCAGGTACCTGAGTAATGTTTGCCTCTTTCTCTCCTCCTATCTTTCTCATTAATAAATACGTTTTAAAAAATTTTATTTATTTTCCCTCTTGTTGCCCTTGTTGTCTTTTTATTGTTGTTGTGGTTATTATTGTTGTTGTTATTGATGTCGTTGTTGTTGGATAGGACAGAGAGAAATGGAGAGAGGAGGGGAAGACAGAGAGGGGGATAGAAAGACAGACACCTGCAGACCTGCTTCACCGCCTGTGAAGCGACTCCCCTGCAAGTGGGGAGCTGGGGGCTCAAACCTGCAGGGGGAGAGCCAGGAACTTGAACAGGGATCCTTAGGCTGGTCCTTGAGCTTGTCTAGGCTGTTAATTTTGATATGTTGCTGCAAGAAGAAAATTTGTTTTTCTCTTATGTTATATTTGATCTTTTTCTAAGATTGACCATTTGAGCATATTTTAAAGTAATTTTTTTGGTAGGAGGAATAGTAAATTTATTTTAGGAGGAATAGTACATAATAGTACATTATTAGTACATAATACAACTAATAATTTAAACTATTGTAACAGCATTGCACCAAAGCAAAGGACTTTGGGGAGGGAGGGGGTGCATGTATAGGAAGACATCTCTGGGTGCCAATTATATAATGAAATTGCATACATATGTCAGTGATTGTGCTGTGAAACATTATAATCCCCTCAATAAAAATAAAGTAAAATGGGGAGTTGGGTGGTAGTGCAACGGGTTAAGTACAGGTGGCACAAAGCACAAGGACCAGCATAAGGATCCGGGTTGGAGCCCCTGGCTCCCCACCTGCAGGGGAGTCGCTTCACAGGAGGTGAAGAAGGTCTGCAGGTGTCTGTCTTTCTCTCCCCCTCTCTGTCTTCCCCTCCTCTCTCCATTTCTCTCTGTCCTATCCAACAACAACGACAGTAATGACAACAACAACGATAAACAACAAATGGAATAAGTAAATAAATAAAATAAATATTTTAAAAAATGAAGTAAAATAAATATTGAGGGGCCTGGTGGTGGTACACCTGGTGGAGTACACACACCTGCCGGGGAAAAGCTTCACGAGTGGTGAAGCAAGGCTGCAGGTGTCTCTCTTTCTCTCTCCCTTCTTCTTCTTCTTTTTTAATATTTATTTATTCCCTTTTGTTGCCCTTGTCGTTGTATTGTAATTATTATTGATGTCATCGTTATCGTTGTTGGATAGGACAGAGAGAAATGGAGAGAGGAGGGGAAGACAGAGACAGGGAGAGAAAGAGAGACACTTGCAGACCTGCTTCACCACCTGTGAAGTGACTCCTCTGTAAGTGGGGATCGGGGGCTCAAACCGGGATCCTTATGCTAATCCTTGCGCTTCAAGACATTCACGCTTAATCCACTGTGCCATGGCCTGCTCTTAGGCAATATGATTCTTTTTGTTGTTGTTGCTCTTGTTGTTTTTTATTGTTGTAGTTGTTGTTGTTATTGATGTCGTCGTCGTTGGATAGGACAGAGAGAAATGGAGAGAGGAGGGAAAGATAAAGGGGGAGAGAAAGACAGACACCTGCAGACCTGCTTTACCGCCTGTGAAGTGTACCCCCAGTAGGTGGGGATCCAGTGGTTCAAACCGGGATCCTTACACAGGTCCTTGCGCTTCAAGACATGCATGCTTAACCCGCTGCGCCTTGGCCTGGCTCTCAGGCAATATGATTCTTTTTTTTATTTTTTATTTTCCCTTTTTTGTTGTTGTTGCTCTTGTTTTTTATTGTTGTTGTAGTTATTGTTGTTGTTATTGATGTCATCGTTGTTGGATAGGACAGAGAGAAATGGAGAGGAGGGGAAGACAGAGAGGAGGAGAGAAAGATAAACACCTACAGACCTGCTTCACTGCTTGTGAAGCGACTATCCTACAGGTGGGGAGCTGGGGGCTTGAACCGGGATCCTTATCCCAGTCCTTGCGCTTTGCGCCATGTGCACTTAACCCACAGCGCTACCGCCTGACTCCCGCAATGTGATTCTTATCAGGAAGGTAAAACTATTTATTAATACAACTGCAAATAGAATTTTCCTTTGTGCAAAGGCCACTGATAACTAGAGAAACCTCCAGGATCTTCTTTTTTTGTGATTGGTCACCTTGAATGGGTATAGATGGACCAAACGGATGGAAGTCAGATATAACTGTAAGCCATTAATTTGAATTTACAATGTCAGAGATAGGACATTTTTCTGAATTCCAGAACCAGCTTTCTGGCTGGTTGTTCTAGCATGGTGACAGGCTGACATACCAGTAAGAGTTGGACATTTGGTTCTGTCACCAAGTTCCAGATGTTACTATGATCTCATCCTCCCCTTCCTAGTCAATGACCTTACCAGCATGTCCCAGAACCTCACCTCTCTAGAGCCTTACCCCACTAAAAAAAGATAGATACAAACTGGGTGGGTGTATGGATCAAACCACCAATGCGCATGTCCAGCGAAGAAACAACATTTATATAGGCAACCCATAATTGTGATCTTAGGGGAAGAACTATGGTGTCTACTGGTGGGGATAGCACACAGAAGTTTGGTGATGTGAACAGTTTGGGATTATACCCCTGTTACCACCTTATAGTTTTGTAAGTCAGGGTGAAATCACTAAAAAAAAAAAAAAAAAAAGAGTTGGACATTTGGAGAAGTGAACTCCTAGCCTGAGCTTTCTTCTTTGGTACTCTGCTACTCTTTCCTCTCTGGTTCTCTGTCCAGTGAATTCTAGGCTTCCTTCCTAAATTCTCATCTCACAGACACCACCCCATTCATTTCCTCTTCTCTCAGCAATCATTACGTTGTTCAGTGTCTGTAAACTACTGTTTCTTTTATTTACCTTTTTTTTCTTTCTTTTTTTAAATTTTATTTTATTTTATTTTATTATTTTTTATTTTTTTAAATTTTTTATTTAAGAAAGGATTAATGAACAAAAACATAAGGTAGGAGGGGTACAACTCCACACAATTCCCACCACCCAATCTCCATAACCCACCCCCTCCCCTGATAGCTTTCCCATTCTCTAGCCCTCTGGGAGCATGGACCCAGGGTCTTTGAGGGTTGCAGAAGGTAGAAGGTCTGGCTTCTGTAATTGCTTCCCCGCTGAACATGGGCGTTGACTGGTCGGTCCATACTCCCAGTCTGCCTTTCTCTTTCCCTAGTAAGGTGTGTCTCTGGGGAAGCTGAGCTCCAGGACACATTGGTGGGGTCTTCAATCCAGGGAAGCCTGGCCTTTTTTTTCTTAACAGCTTAACCATAGCCAGAAGTGTCACCTTAAACTTTATTTTGGCAGTCTTTTGTGTCAAGAATTGTTTCCAACTTTCTCCATGAATGCCCTAAGATGTTCAATCCTCAATATTTAAAAGCATTTAAACAAACAATTGAAATCATTCTTAGGGGAAATTAAAACAACAACATCTGATTGCATATCATGCTTTCACATTTTACGGATGTTAATATTTAATCATATACAGAGCCATTTAGCTTAAGTGCATTAATGTAACTCATTTAAAAGAGGCCAGTAATTGTCCCATTAACTCCCAGTCTGGGTGTTGTCTGCTCTGCCCTGCTGGTAAGGCCAGAGGGGGGATTTTTCTATTGACACCCACAGAGATTGCTCTGATCTGTTGAAAATCCTGTTAAAATCTAATTACTTAGGAGAATCAGCTAGGGAATATCTAATGAGCTCTAAGAAACCCAGTAGAAGACATTCTGTGTTACTAACAAATGAAATGTCTTCTGCCTTTCAATTATAGTGCTACCACATGAATGCAGTTGCCACCTTATAAATCGTGACCCTGGCTTTCAGTTTTTCAGTTCTATGCCAGGGATTTAAAAAAAAAAATATATATTTTTTCCTTTTGTTGCCATTTTTTTATTGTTGTAGTTATTGTTGTTGTTATTGATGTCATTGTTGTTGAATAGGACAGAGACAGATGGAGAGAGGAGGGGAAGCCAGAGAGGGAGAGAAAGATAGACACCTGCAGACCTGCTTCACTGTCTTTGAAGTGACTCCCCTGCAGGTGGGGAGCTGGGAACTCAAACCAAGATCTTTATTACTGTCCTTATGCTTTGCACCATGTGCACTTAACTCGCTGCACTACCTCCTGACTCCCTTTTTAAAAAAATCATATGAAAATAGTTTAATTTCTCATGGAGAAGAAATTACAGTGTACACTTTAAGAATGTTTACTTTACTTATGAATATTTGATAACTTGTTATCAAGTCCGTAAAAAACTATGTGCATCATTTAGTGAAAGCTCTACATGGGTGGTAAAAACTTGATGATTAAAAGATCTTGAAGTTTATTTTGGAAAGGAAAACATCTTAATCAAGAAAATAGTTATTACTGCAATCAGCTTACACATATTGTCAAAGAAACTGATGAGTTATGAGACATAAGTTATCTCATATACTTTTTTTTCCAGAAGCACCTGGAGATTTATTTTTCTTGTGTTTAAAAAATTATTTTTACATTCTACAAATCTAACAACACTCAATTATCATTAGAGACCTTGATTTTTTAGCACTACCATTTGACTGGGGACATGTGACTTCATTTAATTGTACCCTCTTCTTTGTAATAAGTTTGAAATGTGTTAGTGGCATCCTTAAAATGTGAAATGGTGGAATTGGGCGGTAATGCGGTGGGTTAAGCACACGTGACGCAAAGTGCAAGGATTGCTGTAAGGATCCAGGTTCGAGCCCCCGGCTCCCCGCCTGCAGGGGGTTCCCTTCACAGGCTGTGAAACAGGTCCGCAGGTGTCTATCTTTCTCTCCTCCTCTCTGTCTTCCCCTTCTCTCCATTTCTTTCTGTCCTATCCAACAACATCAACATCATACAACTATAGCAACAACAACAATAAAAGCAACAAGGGCAACAAAAAGGAAATAAATAAATAAATATTTTAAAAAAATGTGAAATGCTCCCACAGGAGGTACATAAGGGGATAGAGAATAGAAAGAACCAAGGGTTTGGGTAGTATCTCATATACTTTCTACCTAAACTCTAACAACTTTTTACATAGTTTACATTTCCTTTTTTCTTTCTTTTAAGCTTTTTTTTCCTTTTTTTTTTTCCTCCTCCAGGGTTGTCACTGGGGCTTGGTGCCTGCACTACAAATCCACTGCTCCTGGAGGCCATTTTTTCCCCCATTTTTGTTGCCCTTGTTATTATTATTGTCATTGCTGCTATTGTTGTTGGATAGGACAGAGAGAAATGGAGAGAGGAGGGGAAGACAGAGAGGGAGAGAAAGACAGACACCTGCAGACCAGCTTCACCACCTGTGAAGCGACCCCCCTACAGGTGGGGAGCCAGGGACTTCAACCCAGATCCTTACGCCAGTCCTTGCGTTTTGTACCATGTGCGCTTAACCCTCCGTATTACCGCCAGGCCCCCTATTTCCTTTTTTTTTTTTTCTACATTGTGTTTTAAAACTGTCATTAGTGATTTAATAATGGTTTACAAGATTTGAGCATTTCTGAGGTAATTTCTCAGTGCAGCCACCACCAAAGTTCTGTGATCTTCCCACTCTGATCATCTCCACAGTTTTCACAAAGTCTGAGAGACAGTTTGGTTACTGTTTTTTCCCTTAAAATTTGTGTGATGCAATTATTTGTAGTACACATATGAATAAACCTATCCACTAGTCTTTCTTAGTACTGTCAACTCTGTTTCCATCCATTTTGTCTCAAAGAATATAATATCTTCCTTTTAAATTGCAGAGTAACATTCCATTGAATATTTTCTGTAAATTTTTTTTACCCAGCCATCTGTTGGTGAACATTTAGGTTGCTTCCATACTTTGACTGGTGTGAATAATGCAGCTATGAATCTAGGGATGCATATATCCCTGTGGACTAGTGTTATGACATATGGATTTTTTTTTTTGCTTCCAGGGTTATTATTGCTGGCACTCAGTGCCAGCACTACAAATCCACTGCTTCTGGTGGCCACTTTTTTCCTTCTCATTTTATTGGATGGGACAGAGAGGAATTGAGGGGGGCGGTGGTAGGGAGAGAGAAAGAGAGACACCTGCAGACCTGCTTTGCCACTTGTCAAGTGTTTCCCCTGCAGGTGGGGAGCAAGAGGTTTGAAGCTGGATCCTTACACTTCATACTATGGGTGTGACACTGCCTGGCTCCATGGACTCTTATATTTTTTCATAAGGGCAGCATCAATTTTTATTCCCATCAACAGTGTACCAGAGTTCTTTTTTTCTCCAAATCCTGACCAACACTTATCTCACTTGGCTGACATAGTTCATCCTCACAGGTGAATATTTCCTTCTCTCTTTAACAATTAGCAATATCTTTCTTTCTTGTTCAGCCTAACCTTGTAATTCTACCTTTCTGTCTTTAGAATTTTGTTTTCTTTTAAAAAAAATGTTTGTTTACTTATTCCCTTTTGTTGCCCTTGCTTTTTCTTTTTTATTGTTGTTGTTACTATTGTTGTTATTGATGTAGTTGTTGGATAGGACAGAGAGAAATGGAGAGAGGAGGGGAAGACAGAGAGGGGGAGTGAAGATAGATGCCTGTAGACAGCTTTACTGTTTGTGAAGCGACTCCTCTGCCGGTGGGGAGCGGGGTGTGTGTGTGTGTATGTGTGTGTGTGTTCACACCGGGATCCTTAACCTGGTCCTTGCACATTGCGCCATGTGCGTTCAACCCGCTGCGCTACTGCCGGACTCCCAGAACTTTGTTTTCTTAGAACTATATGGTTGGGAGTCGGACAGTAGCGCAGTGGGTTAAGCACACATGGCGCAAAGCGCAAAGACCCGTGTAAGGATCCCGGTTCCAGCCCCCGGCTCCCCACCTGCAGGGGAGTCACTTCACAGGCAGTGAAGCAGGTCTGCAGGTGTCTTTCTCTCCCTCTCTGTCTTCCCCTCCTCTCTCCATTTTTCTTTGTCCTATCCAACAACAACGACATCAATAATAACTACAACAATAAAACAACAAGGGCAACAATAAGGAATAAATAAATAAATTAAAAAAAAATTTTTTAAAAAGAGCTGTATGGTCATCTACATTCTGTGTTTGAGCGAAACCATCTGACATTTGCCCTTCATCTCTTTACTTATTCTGCCTAACATAATCACGTCCAGTTTCATCCTTTTGTCTTCCAGATGATATGATATCATCTGTCTTGGTTGCTGAGTAGTGTTGCATTGGGTCTATAACCTACTAAAGTATAAGAATTAAAAAAAAAAAAGTAAACCAAACTTTTTCTTGGACTTTGTGAGAACTCTGGTGGTCGGTGGTGGGAATCAATGCGGGCACAGAACTCGCTTGGTGATTTACCTATCCTATGAACTGGTATGAAAATACTCCTGAAAATTTGTAATTTTATAGATCACCGTTAAGTCACTAGTAGAAACACTTAAAAATTGTTTGGTTTGTGGCGGTCGGGCGGTGGCGCAGTGGGTTAAGTGCACGTGGCGCAAAGCGCAAGGATGGGCTTATGAGGATCCCGGTTTGAGCCCCCGGCTCCCCACCTGCAGGGGAGTCGCTTCACAGGTGGTGAAGCATGTCTGCAGGTGTCTATTTTTCTCTCCCCCTCTCTGTCTTCCCCTCCTCTCTCCATTTCTCTCTGTCCTATCCAACAACGAACAACATCAACAATGGTAATAATAATAACCACAACGAGGCTACAACAACAAGGGCAACAAAAGGGGGGAAAAATGGCCTCTAGGAGCGGTGGATTCTTGGTGCAGGCACTGAGCCCAGCAGTAACCCTGGAGGAAAAAGAAAATTGTTTGTTTTGTTAGACATTGGTTGAGACCTTTGTTTGCTTAAGGGTTTGGTGTAAATCAGATGTGAGGCATTTCAATCTTGTTCTTACTATTCACAACAAACTCAGTGAACTTTTGAATCTTAGTTTCTGTCTATAAAATGGAGATGCTAGATATATACTGAGTTATACGTGTATATGAGGCTCTTTTGAAGATTTTGTGAAATTACACATGTAAAGTGCTAAGTACAGTATCATGTATGTTGTAAGTGCTCAAGGGAGTTATTATTTTTGAAGACTAATTAAAATTTGGAATATGAAAGAATTGTGATATTTAAGATTCATTAAAAACTAATGTAGGGTGAATTTCTATTATCCTAATGTATTTCTATCATCATGTCCAGATTACATTTGTTGGAAAAATTAAAAAGGGTCTATTTTTAGTAGCTTGTCAGTGAACTTCATTCTAAAGTTTATCAAGTTTTTAGTCAATGTGTCATTTTATAACATGGATTGATTTTAGCAGATGACACCAGAAACAAAATGTGGCTTGGTGATACATTACTTAGAAAAATACCTGTCTTAGTGATAAATTATTATTGGAATATTATATAAGATTTTAATGATTGAGGAGAAAAAAGACTATTACATATTATTTCAACAATTAACAATGTAACTATTATTTAAAATTATTATCTGGCAGTCAAAATACTTAAATTAACAGTGCTTTTATTTTCAGTTATTTGAGAACATTTAAAATTAGATTTTGTGGTTTATCTAAAATAAGGGTTTAAGTATATTTTAATCAGATTATTTGAAAGTTGGTATACAAGTTGCCTTATGAAATGATTCCATGTATTTAATTGGATAAGGAGAGAGAATTATTATAACAATGTTTTCACTTAGAATAGTTTTACTTATATTTTTCTATATATTTCATTATTCTATAAAATTATTTATAAAGTAGCAGCAGACTACTGTATTGTAGTCAACAAAAAAGGGAATTTCAGCTTACATGCAAGTTAGATTATATTTCTTGTGCAAAAAATACACACAGAAAGTATAACATACTAATGAAGACATTTCAACAAAATAAGTTTTTAGGTTTAAAATAAATAGTTGATATTTTTTACCAATTTAATACTTTACATGGATCTAATTTTCTTTTTTAAAAATATATTTATTTCTTTATTATTGGATAAAGACAGAGAGAAGTTGAGAGGGGAGATTGAGAGGGACAGAGACAGAGAGACACCTGTAAGCCCTGCCTTACCACTTGTGAAGTTTTCCCCCTACAGGTGGGGACCAGGGGCTTGAACCCAGCTCCTTGTGCACTGTAATGTGTGTGCTTAACCAGGTGCGCCACTGCCTGGCCCTGGATCTGATGTTCATGAAAAGGTCTGGTTATGAGGTTATACTATTGGGCTGGGAAAATAGCTCACTTGGCTAGTGTGCAGCTTTGCTTTATGTGTAACCTAGTTTCAGTGCTCTGCTCTCTTTCACTTGCTCTCTATCTTAAAAAAAAAGGAAGGAAGAAGTAGAGAAAGAAAGATTATACTATTATTTGGCAGGGAGAAGTAGAAAATCGATCAGTTTGTAGGGACTTTCACTATTTGTTTAAAAGTTTATGTAATATATACGCTTGATGAACTTATTTCACCTGGCAGGAATTACTGAATTGCAATTCAGGGGTCTGTTCATTCAACTAATATTTATCGAGGGCCAAGCCTTTGCCATAATGAGAATGTAATGTTGAACAAGACAAGCAAGGAAGAAGAATGAGCAGATTCATTATCAAAGCTAATATTTTGTTACAGTGTCAGCTCATCAAACTGCACTCAACTGAGTTCCTTGGCAGAAAGTGCATTGGTTGTTGTGACATGTGGTGCTACTGGTTAAGCTTGGCTTTGCTGGAGAGCTTAGTTTAACCTCTACTAAGCAGTCTCTGTTGCTAACAAGTACTTCCTTTTAAAAATATTTATTTATTCCCTTTTGTCGCCCTTGTTTTATTGTTGTAGTTATTATTGTTGTTATTGATGTCATCATTGTTGGATAGGACAGAGAGAACTGGAGAGAGGAGGGTAAGACAGAGGGGGAGAGAAAGACAGACACCTGCAGACCTGCTTCACCGCCTGTGAAGCGACTTCCCTGCAGGTAGGGAGCCGGGGGCTCGAACCGGGATCCTTATGGCAGTCCTTGCGCTTTGCGTCACCTGCACTTTTGCTCAGAAAACTGTAAGGGTTCAAACCTCTGGCACTGTCTCACCTCTTCTCCCCCATCCCTGCTCTCCATAAACACACATCTACGACTTTGCTTCCCATGCATAGGCATTCAGTAATTAATTTAATAATTGAGTTTAATGAATGATTCTGTGATTCTTTTCCCTCCCTACTAGATTATTCTTTTTTATTGTAGTTATTATTGTTGTTGATGATGCCGTCATTGTTGGATAGGACAGAGAGAAATGGAGAGAGAAGGGGAGACAGAGAGGTGAAGAGCAAGATAGACACCTGCAGATCTGCTTCACCTCCTGTGAAGCGACTCCCCTGCAGGTGGGGAGCCGGGGGCTCGAACCTGGATCCTTACGCCGGTCCTTGAGCTTTGTGCCACATGCGCTTAACCCGCTGCACTACCTACCGCCCGACTCCCCTTGGATTTTTTTTTTTTTTAATCTTTTCTTTTTCCTTTTGCCTCCAGGGTTATCGCTGAGGCTTAGTGCCTGCATCACCACGAATCTACTGCCCCTGGAGGCCATCTTTTCCTTCTTTGTTGTTGTTGGATAGGGCAGAGAGAAACCGAGAGAGGAGGGAGAGATAGAGAAGGGGAGAGAAAGAGAGAGACCTGCAGACCTGCTTCACCACTTGTGAAGCGACCGTTCTGCAGGTGGGGAGTCCCCGGCTTGAACTGGGATCCTTGCACCTTGTCCAGTGTGTACTTAACCCGGAGCAGCACCGCCCACCACTTTCCTAATATTTTTCTTTAAGGTACCTTATTTTAGTTTTTTTTAAAAATGATTTAATGATGAGTTACAAGATTATAAGATTACAAAAGTATCATTCCAGGATGCACTCAACCACCAGCAGCATTCTGTGCTTTCCCTGACTCATCCAATAATCACCAGAGTTCTCACAATGTCTTTTTCTAAAGTGCTTTAACTTAGCCAAAAATGTGAAATAATTATCAAAATATTCACAAACCCAAATATGCTAATTACACCACTGCAAATAGTTTTCTCCCTTTCTTTCTATTTCACCTTGATTACTGATTTTTGGCCTTGCTTCACTGAGTGATATTTTATTACCAGGAACTTAATTGAATCATATACCTGTCACTCCAAATGCTAAATTACATATTTTTTAATGTTAATAAGTCTAAGGTTCAATAGGCTAGGTCTTGAAAGCAGTATTATTTAAGTTCTTTAAGGACTTAGCTATCAGGACATAGTTGGTAGTATTCACTTCATAAAATTATAGTGCAAAAAATGGTTTTATTTCAATATTAGAAAATGTATCAAACATTTTTGCTGGTTTGTTTGTTTCTGACAAATTGAGGTATTCCATTAGTCCTCGAGTTGAAAATTATTGCTGTGTTTACTCTGAAAACTAAAAATTCAAGAACTGGTCCATTCTGATTTGTACTGATGCTACTTTGAATAAACTTGTTACCCTCACAAAATATAATTATGACAAAAATAATATCATCACCAGAAATTATTATTCTATCTGAAGAAATGGGATATTTAAAAATATATGATATATTACATCTGGTAAGAACACAAATATAAATTATTTCTTAAAAATAGAGCAACCCTGCAATTTATTTGTTTAAAATACTGCCTTTTTATCATTAGTACTTCACTATGCCAGGATAATTATTTTTATTAACAAGATAAAAGAAGCGAGAGAGAGAGAGAGGGAGAGGGAGAGGGAGGGGGAGGGAGAAAGAGAGAATACTGGAGTATCACTTTGGCACATGGGGCAGGTCCTCTTCTATCCAGGATATCTTTTTAAGATAGAAAGTGAAAGACAGAGAGAGAGAGAGAGAGAGAGAGAGAGATCACAACACTAAAGTATCCCCTGGTGTAGTGGGGACCAGGCTCAAACCTAGTTTGTAGTTTGCATTCATGGAAAAGCAGGCACCCTCCCAGATGAGCAATCTTGCCAATTTAGCCTACCTTTTATTTCTTTCCTTTCCTTTCCTTTTCCTTTCCTTTCCTTTTCTCTCTTTCTCTTTCTTTTTTTCTTCTTTTAAAAATTACTTCATTTATTTATTCATAAAGAAGATAGGAAGGGGGAGAGAGAGAGACGGACAGACAGACCAGATATCACTCTGGTACCTGTGCTGCTGGGAATTGAATTTGGGATCTCAAGCTGGAGAGTCCAATGCTTTATCCATTGTGCCACCTCCTGGAACCCTCCTCCTCTTCTTCCTCCAGCTCCTCTTCTCCTCCTCCTCCTTCTCTTCTTCTTTTATAGACAACTTTTGGAGCACTATTGGGCTCACAGTAAAATGAACAGGAAGGCACTGAGATTTCTCAGACGCTCCCTGCACCCTCCATACCCCTCATCCTCACAGCACCCTCACTGCCAACAGCCTCCATGGAGCGATGCACATTGCCACAAAGGGTGAACTGAAGTCATGTTCTCACCCCACGCCCACACTTTACATCAGAGGCTGCTGCTGGCACTGTACATTGGGTGGGTTTAGGCAAATGTAGAATGACAAGTATCTGCCACTATAGTATTATACAGGCAGAGTATTTTCACTGTCTTAAAATCCTCCTATTCACAGCTTTTCAGAGCTCACGCCTACTGCAGTGCAACCACTGACATTTTTATTGCCTCCGTAAGTTTGTCATTTTGAGAATGTCAAGTAGCTGGATACATACACTAAGGTAACGTGTGCTTGACTGGTTCTATCACACCACTGCCCAGCCCCCTGGAATCATACAATATGTAACCTTTTCATACTGGCTTGTTTTTCTTAGTAGTGTGCATTTAAATTCCCTCCACATAATGTAACCTATTATGTAACGATATTTCAGTGCTCGTATTTCTCCAAAAATTTTTTTTTAAAAAAATTGTATCTTATTTTTTGCCCCTAGTGTTATGCTGGGGCTCAGTGTCTGCACTATTGTTGTTTTCGGGCTGGCTTCACGGGCGGGTAACAGACGACCCGGGACTCATGGCTGGGTTGTATGCAGTATCTTTTTATTCATGCATGACGCAGCGCAATCTATACCAAGCTAAGCTAAACTAACAACAACAAACAACAATCTTGTCCTTATAAATATACTAGCCCAGTAGGGTGGGAACAGGATGCGACGCAGAGAGGGTGGAGAGAAAAGTGACTGGTGAAAATCAGTGTGAGACAAGGAGAGGGGGCGGAGCAAAAACATATCATGAACCAGTGGGGATTGAACCAATGCCCTGTAGTGCTTATGTAAATAGAATACAGTAGTTATGTAAATATAATGCAGTGTTAAGCAGGGGGTATTAAACCAATGAAACAGAAGGGGTCTCATGCATACCAACACACTATGAATCCACTGCTCCTGGAAGCCATTTTTTCCATTTTGTAGCCCTTGTTGTAGTTGTTATTGTTATTGTTGTCATAGCTATTGTTGTTGGATAGGACAGAGAGAAATTGAGAGAGGAGGGGAAGACAGAGAGGAGGAGATAAAGATAGACACTTGCAGACCTGTTTCACTGCCTGTGCGACTCCCCTGCAGGTGGGGAGCTGGGGGCTCCAACCTGGATCCTTACGCAGGTCCTTGTGCTTTGCTCCATGTACGCTTAACCTGCTGCGCTACCACCCAGCTCCCTCAAAATTTTTTTTAAATCTTGAAAGCACTTACCACTTATATATATATTTTCTCAGCTATTAAGTGGAAGAAAAAAATTTTTTTAAGCCATAAGCTCTGGCTAATGGTGGCGTTGAGGATTGAACCTGGGACCTTGGAACTTCAGACGTGAAAATCTCTTGCATAAGTACTATACTATCTCCCTTTCCCCCTCTACCGTCCCCCCTCAGGAGATTCTTATTGGCTGCACCAATGTGGAGATGAAATGAGATAAATCAGTGGAAGTGCATTGCTGCCAACATGATTTGGCAGCACTTACTATCCAAGGTTTCGTACAGCTATCTTTTGAGAAAGGTAAAAATAATAAGTCCAGATTGGGCTATTACTTAGCACATAACAGATGTCAAATATATATATATATATATATATATATATATATATATATATATATATATATATTTAAGTCTATAGAGAACCAAAGTAGAAGAGTCTTGCAGACAGAGGATTAAGAGAGTCAGGGATTCTAATATCAGTTCCAGACAGGAAATCATCAGTACGTAGAAGGCAACAGAAGTCAGGAAATTATGATGACATGATTTTGTTGGGTACAACACAATGATTTTCCAGCCAATAAAACTATGCTGTCTTCCCAACATGAATAAATAAAAAAAACAAACACAAAGGCCAGGACATCTCTCAATATCATAGCAGGTTTGTACCAGGATCCTCTTTATTTTTCTGATTTTTTAAAACTTAAAAAAAATTAATTTATTTATTAATGAGAAAAATAGAAAGAGGACAGAGAAAGAACCATCCTTCTCTCTAGTCCTTGTCCTGCTGGGGACTGAACTCAGGACCTCATGCTTGAGAGTCCAGTGCTCCTAATATTGAGTCATCTCCTGGACCACCTAATGTTCTTTTTTTAGTGTAGGAAAAAAAAAATCTGAAAAATTTTGGGGTTTTCCTTATTTAACTGTTAGTTCTAAAGGTAGAAACTCTTTTCCTGTGAAACCTTAAACCATTGTGAGTGATGCTGGTACCAGAGATGAGGGTGAAAAAGTTACCAGAAGAGACTGTCCAGGACTCTTTAAATCAAGTCACTTTCTGAAAATAAGCACACACTTCTCTGAAGAATGTTCCTCTGTTAGAAAAGAATGGCCCCCTCTCTCTTTTTTTCAATATTTTTAATTTTTCAAATATTTATTTACTTATTTATTCCCTTTTGTTGCCCTTGTTGTTTTATTGTTGTATTTATTATTGTTGTTATGGATGTTGTCGTTGTTGGATAGGACAGAGAGAAATGGAGAGAGGAGGGGAAGGCAGAGGCAGAGGGGGGAGAGAAAGACAGACACCTGCAGACCTGTTTCACGGCTTATGAAGCGACTGCCCTGCAGGTGGGAGCCAGGGGGCTCGAACCGGGATCCTTACGCCGTTCCTTGTGCTTTGCTCCGCCTGCGCTTAACCCGCTGTGCTACCACCCGACTCCCGGCCCCCTCTCTTTTAAACCCAGAATGCATCTGAAGAAGACACGAACATGGAAAGGTAAAGGAAAAAAGAGTCCTTTGCTAAACCAGCTAGAACTAATGAAGCCAGCCTTGCAATCCATGGAATGACAGATGTTGCAGCCACATCACTCTCTCACACAACAGAGTTGTATGATTTTCTTACTCCTGTGTTAAAGAATAGCCAGAAAGACCTTTGCACAGCCTGGTCTTTGTTACCAGCTGTCTGACTGTTGGTAGGGCTGGTCTCTGCTCCTAGTATCCTCCCCATTTTATCCCAAGGGATGTATTTACCCCACCAACCCATTCTCATGTGCTGGGTCAGTCTGTTCCCCTGAATAATTGAAAGTTTTTCTTGGCTTGATTTTTAATTCCTGATCTTTTTGCTTTTGAGGGGGGTGACCCTCAGCTAATCTATGAAGTTGACCAAGTTCATCTCCTGTAACTCTGGGATTACTTCATGACTCTGTCTGGTTACCTGATGCTCTCTCCCTTTTAAGGGAACATGCAATGTATTTATAAAGTCCCTGAATTAATTGAGATCACAGAGGCAGTGTGACAAATCAATAAAATACAATATTTATGGTAAATGTACTTGTATGGACTGTTAACTAACTAATCTGCATTCATGCCTACTATTTTCTTCTAGTCTAAATGTAAAAGCCATTCATCCTAAATTTAGGGCCAGGTCCTCTTTTTGTCCTCTAGACTTTATGACCTTCTCTTGCCTTAGGTTCCTTATTTCAGCAATGATTCCCTCTCTTGCACTTTTATTTTCCTCTTTTTAAAAAAATATTTATTTGTTTATTTATTTATTTTGCCTCTAGGGTTATCATTGGGGCTCGGTGCCAACACTATGAATCTACTTCTCCCCCTCCCCCATTTTATTGGATAGGACAGAGGAAGAGGGACATAGAAAGACAGAAAAAAAGAAAGAAAGGAAGAAAGAAAGAAAGAAAGAAAGAAGGAAAGAAAGGAAGAAAGACATCTGCAGACCTGCTCCACTGCTTGTGAAGTGTCTCCTTTGCAGGTGAAAAGCCAGGGTCTCAAACCCAGATCATTGCACAGGTCCTTGGGCTTAGTAGTATGTGTGCTTAACTGGATGTACCACCATCATTCCCTTCTTTTGCAATATCTGAGTCCTAACTTTGATTATGCCATTTGCTTACTGTGATCTTGGACCAATGCTTCAACTTGCTGAACTATAATGCTCGTCCATAAAATCAAAGAGATGGACTAGATACTCCCTAAACCCCTCATCTCTGGTATGAAGGGATAAACTCACAAGACTTGAATTAATCTTTGGAGTCTCATATATTGATTGGTCTTCCTGTCTTGTGGATAAATGATGAGTGAAGACTGAGTGTTAAAGACTGAGGAGAAAAACCTGCATTATTATTTCAACACTTTATAATATAACTATTAGATAAACTCACTGAGTTGGAGGGGAAAGTTTTTGACCTGTAGAATCTGAGAAAGACTTGAGCCTGAGGGTGGTGACCTAGGAACAAGAGTTTCCACTTTGCATGTATGGAGCTCTAGAGTAGATCCCCAGCTCCACACAGAGCAACAAAGGCCAAAATGAGTCCGACTCTATGGCTGCTTTGAAGATGACTTTGTGTACTGCTTTCTTTCTGCCTTTATCTCATGGTCACATTAAAAAGCAGTCAAAAGGGGATCCCCTGGACTAGCGCAGTGGGTCAAGGGCACATGGCGTAAGGATCCGGGTTCGAGGCTCCCGCTTCCCACCTACAGGTGGGGCCGCCTCACAAACAGTGAAGCAGGTCTGCAGGTGTCTCTCTTTTTCTCCCCTTCTCTGTCTTCCCCTCCTCTCTCGATTTCTCTCTGCCCTATCCAGTAATAACAACAATAACAACAAGGGCAGCAATAACAGCAAGGGAAACAAAATGGAAAAAAAAATGGCTTCCAGGAGCAAAGGATTCATGTTGCAGGCACTGAACCCCAGCAATAACACTGGAGGCAAAAAAAAAAGCAGTAAAAATAAATACTTGAAGTGACAGTACTTCTCTGATGTTCTGTACTGTATTTCTTTCTTTATTTTTATTTTTTAATTAAAAACACTTTTATTAATGATTTAATAATGATTAACATGATTGTAAGATAACAGGGGTATAATTCCATCCAGTTCCCACCACTAGAGTTCTGTGTCCAAGCCTCTCTATTGGAAGCTTTCCTATTCTTTATCCCTCTGGGAGTATGGACCAAAATTCTTAAAAAAAATTTTTTTTTATTATCTTTATTTTATTTATTGGATAGAGACAGCCAGAAATCTAGAGGGAAGGGGGTGATAGAGAAGGAGAGACAGAGATACACCTGCAACAAAGCTTTCCTCCTGTAGGTGGGGGCTGGGAGCTTGAACCTGGGTCCTTGAGCATTGTCACATGTGCACTTGTCCAGGTGTGCCACCACCTGATCCCTGGACGAGAATTCTTTATGGAGTGCAGAAAGTGGAAGGTCTATAATTGCTTCTCCACTGGACATGGATGTTGGCGGGTAGATCTCCTCCCACAGCCTATTTGTACCTTTCCCTAGTGTGGTAGGGCTCTGGAGAGGTGAGGTTCGGGACACATTGGTGAGTTCATCTGCCTAGGCAAGTCAGGGTGGCATTATAGTAGCATCTGCAACTAGGTGGTTGAAAGACAGTAATATACAAACTGTTTAATAAACAGGAAACAAGAAGTAGGAATAGAACAGATGAAATTAGGGGTTTTCATGTGGGGAGAAGCTAGAAAGTTTATTTTAGGTATGTCCCAAGGGGCCCATGACTTTAGAAATTTTTGCCTGAGTCTGATAGCTAACATGCAAGTGGACTAAAAATATTGTCTTTGAAGATGATGTCAGAATTGAGAATAGGGCTAGAAAGCTGGATTAGGGCAGAGAGTAGCTCCCAAATGTGAGGGAAGTATAGAAATACCATTCACTATTTACCCTATAGATCTGACCCAGGACCCCAATCTATTCAGATTTAGCACAGGAGTCCATGTAACCTCTGAGTCCCTGCCAGTCTGACCTCTCAGTCCATGGTCACAGCTAGGAACATTCTAGGTTATGCTCATTTCAGGACCAGACTTCCTTGAGCAGCAGAGTAGGCTGACCCAGCCTCCCTTCAGAGAGTGGGGCAGTTCCTACTATTAATTAATTTATTTACTCTGGCCGAGACCAGAGTACCATTCAGTTCTATCATAAGTGGTGCCAGGGATCATCACATCACAGTCATGTCTGGTGCTTTGTGCTGAGTCATCTCTCTAACCCAGTATTTTAATATTATCCTAATTCTAGGAAAGTGAATGATTTTGTAATTCACTTTACACTAAGATACTACTATGTATATACTTATTTACTTGCTTTTTTTGGTTTTATATTTCTTTTTATGTTTGTCAGAACTCGTCTTGCTGTGAGAATTTGAAACCCAGATCAAACAAGAGAATTTCTAGAGAAGTAACTAGCTTCAAATCTAGGTGGGTATCTGGACTCAAGCAAGGTGATTAGGGTTCTGTATTTCTCTGCAATAATGGCAGTGTCCTGGAGCTCTGCTTCCCCAGAGCCCCACCCCACTCGGGAAAGAGAGAGGCATACTGGGAGTATGGATCGACCTGTCAATGCCCATGTTCAGTGGGGAAGCAATTACAGAAGCCAGACCTTCCACCTTCTGCATCCCATAATGACCTCAGGTCCATACTCCCAGAGGGGTAAAGAATAGGAAAGCTATCAGGGGAGGGGATGGGATATGGAGTTCTGGTGGTGGGAACTGTGTGGAGTCGTACCCCTCTTATCCTATGGTTTTGTCAATGTTTCCTTTTTATAAATTAAAAAAAAAGTTGTTATAGACAACTGCCAACTTCCAATAGCTCAATGCAACAGGAATACATTTCTGTACACATAATAATATAGGGAGGATGTTCAGTGGGTGGTCATATGGTCATTTAAAACTTTATGCCCATTGACTTTGTTTAGCTTGTTTCTCGTTGTTTTCCAGAATCTTCTACTGCACTCTGTCTATCTAAAGGAGAGAAGTTGTGGTAGGAGAGACAGGAAGGATCACTGTCATTGGCCAGAGTTTAGTCCATAGTTACGATTGTCTGTGAGGGAGACCAAAATGCAATTAACTTTGTGGCCAAACTAAAAGAGGAGGTTGTAAGGAATATATAGTGGTCTCTATTGTACCATTTTTTAAAAACATTTTAACTTTATTTAATTCAATAAGGCAGAGAGAAATTGGGATTTCAGGGGGATAGAAAGAGAGACAGAGAAACACCAGCAGCCCTGCTTCACCAGTTGTGAAGCTTTCTCCCTGCAGGTGGTGACCAGGGGCTTGAAGCTAGGTCCTTGTGCATGTATAGCATACGCACTTAGTCAGGTGCACCACTGCCTGGTCCCTGTACCTTTTCTTTCTTTTCCACCTCGACTCTATTGCATTGTCCCATTGTTCAACACGTTTGCTCTATGTGAGAGTAGAAGGGACTGCAGACAACTACAGACTCAAATCCCAATTTATGACCCTCAGTGGAAGAGACCATCTTCCTTGTGACCTTCTGCAGAAAAGCTCCGTGTATAGATCAATACTGAGGGTAGCGAAATAAGAGTACACAAGTTATCAGGTCTGGATGGCTCACCTCTCCTAGAGCATTCATTCCCAAACCACATAGGTAGCCTGAAAAGGAGATGTTTAAAAAGAAAAATCAGGGGGTCGGCCGGTGGTGCATGGGGTTAAGCACACATAGTACCAAGTGCAAGGACCTGTGCAAGGATCCTGATTCGAGCCCCATCTCTCCACCTGTGGGGTGTGGGGTGGGGACACTTCACAAGCAGTGAAGCAGGTTTGCAGGTGTCTATCTTTCTTTCAATTCCTTTTTGTCCTACCCAAAAAATTGAAAGGATGGCCACAGGAACAGTGGATTTGTAGTGCTGGCATTGAGCTCCAGTAAAAGCTCTGGAGACAAAAAAAAAAAAAAAAAAAGAGAGAGAGAGAGAAAGAGAGAGAAAGAAAAAGCATAGAAGGAAGGTTTGTTGTACAGGCAAAACCCAAGATACATATATATATGTTCTATTAGAAACAATGCTATTTAATTTTTTAAAAATTATATTTATTTATTTATTGTATAGAGACAGCCAGAAATCGAGAGGGAAGGGGGTGACAGGGAGAGAGACAGAGAGCCACCTGCAGCCCCGCTGCAGCTCAGAAGCTTTCCCCCTGCAGGTGGTGTGACCAGGGCCTCAAACCTGGGTCCTTGCGCATTGTAACATGTGCACTCAGCCAGGTGCACCACCACATGGCCCCTGAAAAAAGTGTTATTTTTTTAGTGCTTGTATCTTGAAAATTTGTAAAAGTCTTCCTTCCTTCTTCTTGCTTACTTCCTCTCTTGTCATTTACACTGGATTTATTGATCTCACCAAACAGATGAGTACAGATGGGAATAATATATTTGAGTAGCTATGTGCTAATGTTTTTTCTGAAAAATGTTCCCAGAGGTACTGTCACCAAAGACAAGTCATTCAGAATAATGTCTATGTAAAGTGAAGAGGGTGAGTCTTAACCCACAGGAATTAGTCTTTACTGGGAGAATTTGGGGTTATTGATTGAGGACGTGGTTTTTGGACTGAAATGCAACTCTGAATTCTTCCTGTCAGTGACTACGTCAGTGACTTGCAGCTGAAAAGTAGCAAAGAAAGTTTTAGTACCTGTGAACAGGCTTTCCTGCTGGACCTAATTGACTATAGGGATCAAGTTAAGTAGGAGAAGCTTATAGGACTTAGCAGCAGAGAGTGGGGGCTCTTTATAAAATTATTTATTTTAATCATCTTACTAAGGAAATGTTGATTTACAGGATTATTTTTGTCATGGGGGCAAAGTCCCAAATGCCCCACAAATGAGTATCAGAACACCTTACCCCCCCCAACCATCATTCTCCTCTGCCATATGGGTCTCCAACTCACCCCATCCCTCCACTCTCTTGCTTCTGAAATCTGTGGCAATTGACTAGAGTCTATTAAAGTTTCACCCTGTATTTTCCCTCTGTTTCTTAAGCCAAGAGTGGAAGTTCTTCAAGTTCACATGGAAATAAGAGCTATAGAATAGTTAACAATTCTACGCAAGGTGGGAAAACTGACTGATGCTCTGGATAAAACATAGACTTTGGAATTCTTATATTTATAGACTAGAAAAATCTATCTCTTGTGGGAGTGGCACAGTGGATAAAGTGTTGGACTCTCAAGCTGAGGTCCTGAGTTCAGTCCCCAGAAGCACATGTACCAGAGTGATGTCTGGTTCTTTCTCTCTCTCTCTCTCTTACTATCCCTGTTATTAATAAATAAAATAAAATAATTTAAAAAAAAGAAAATCTGTCTCTCTGCCTCAGTAGGTTGTAAAGAAGTTTGACATCTATCTGGGAAATTAAAATTCCAAGCTTGTACTATATGCGTGTGTGATGGCCAGATTCACTCTACCTGTGCGATGCAGAATTAACAACCCAAGCAGTAGCAGTCCAGTGACATTGATATAATTGGGATGAACTGTTTGTAGAAAGGAACCTGAAAATACTTTGTATCTTGCATATGTTCACAAGCCAGGGCACCTACAGATAATTTAGAAAAAGCAAGCTACTCTGAAGTAGGATAGAAAATAATTATAGGGCCAGGCGGTGGCGCACGTGGTTAACTGCTCACATCACAGTGTACAGCGAAGTAGGTTCAAGTCCCTGGTCCCCAAGTGAAGGAGGGAAAGCTTCAGGAGTGGTGAAACAGGGCAGCAGATGTCCCTGTCTCTCTCTTTATCCCTCAATTTCTGCTCTGTCTCCATCCAATAATAAATAAAATAAAAAGAAAAAAAAAGTTATAAATAATATAAAAAATCTCCCTAAGCATTAACAGATACTAACAACAGAATTAATACCCTAAGAAGCAAAAAATAACGGAACTCCAAAGGGGGTTGCAGAACAAATATATGTATGATGTTCAAAATGAAAGGAAGGATAGAAGCATCTACTAAATAGGAGCATTGTATGGAAATGAGCAGGTGGCAAAATGTGAACAAGATTTCTATGAAGAAAACCATAAAACTCTCACGGGAGTTGAACAAGCAATGGAGTCAGCAAAACAAACTTAAAACACAAATCAGTTCCATTTGTAGACACTAACCATGAACAATGGAAACAATTTCATTTACAATAGCTTCAAAAAATAATAAAGTACTAAAATAATAATAAAAATAATAAAGTACTAAGGAATACATTTTACCAAGGGTTGGGTGTGTAAAAAAAAAAAAAAACTTGTACACTGAAAATGAAAAAATACTCTGTTCAGGGGTTGGGAGACTTAAAAATGCTAAGATGTCCATACTACTGAAAGTAACTGAAGAGTCTCAACATTCTGATATTTTCATATATATATATATATATATATATATATATATATATATATTCCTAAAATATATAAATATATATATATATATATATATATATATATATATATATATTCCTAAAATTCACAGGGAGTCACAAGGACTCCAAATAACTATAACCATTTTGAAAAAGAACGTAGAAGATTCACATTTCCTGATTACAAAAACATACTCTTCTTATTTTACCTTAAGTTTTCATTTTATTGGGGGAGGGGATTAGTAGTTTACAGCCCAGTTGTTGACACATGTGCAAAATTTCCCAGCTGCATGTGACAAGTGTCTGCAAAATACTCTCACCCCTATTCTGGACCCCAGTCCCGCCCCCTTCTAAGTCCGCCTCTTTCTTTTCTTTGCCAGTCTCCTGTTTTGGTGCAGTATAGCACTCCCACTTCAAGTTTCAGCCTGTGCTCTCCCTTTCTGACCCATCTAGTGTTCACTCCTCTCTTTCTGATTCATCCCACCCAATTCTTTTCCCTCAGGTTCTATCCAAGCTGAGGCAAAGACTGGAACTGTAGGGTTTCTTGTCTGATACTTAGGGCTTTGCTAGTTGGTCTTGCTTCTCCAACACTGTTTATATCACTGTCTATTTCTGCCCTTCCTTTTTCTATGTCTTGTATTTGCTTCTTTCATTGCCGTTCTTAGTGTTCCTGGTTCTAGTCCACCACTGCTCACTTCACTTAGAATTGGAATTCCTTTGCTTTTTTTTTTTAAATTATATTTATCTATTGTCTTAGACTTAAAAACTTGAAACATAAACCACAAATTATAAAATACCTAGAAGAAAATATGGGAGTGGGGACTTTATGCCATTAAATTTGGAGGTGATTTCTGGACTGGGGTACCAAAAACATATGCAAAAGACCAAACAAACAAACAAACAAACAAACAAAAAACAAATGTAGACAAATGGGATGACATCAAATTTTTAAGAAGTAGTGTATTGGGAGTCAGGCGGTAGTGCGGTGGGTTAAGAGCACATGGCACGAAAGGCAGGCGTAAGGATCCGGGTTCGAGCCTCCGGCTCCCCACCTGCAGGGGAGTCCCTTTACAGGCGGTAAAACAGGTCTGCAGATGTCTTTCTCTCCCACTCTGTCTTCCCCTTCCTTTCTCTATTTCTCTCTGTCATATCCAACAACGACGAGAACAAGAATAACTACAACAATAAAACAAGGGCAACAAAAGGGAATAAATAAATAAATATTTTTTTAAAAAGTTGTGTATCAAAGGAAACATTAGACAGAGTGAAAAGGCAACTCATGGAGTAGGAGAGAATACTAGTGAATAATATATCTGAGAAAGAATTAGTATCAGGAGATATATATGTATAATATGTGACATATATATCAGTAGAAATAATCCATCTGATAAAAATTGGGCAAAGATCTGAAAATATGTTTCTCCAAGGAAAATAAACATCTCAACAAGCATATGAAAAGCTGCTGCATGTCACCCGTTGTCAGAGAACTGCAAGTCAGAGCTGCAATGAGAGTGGGTTGGAGAAGTGGTTCAGCTTTAGCACAGGACTTAAGTGTCTGCGCCTGTAGGTTTGATCCCCAGCATTACATATGTCAGGGCAGTGCTCTTGTCTTTCTCTTTCTCTCATTAAGCAAATAATCAATCTTTTAAACTATTTCTGGATGATGGTGCACCTTATTGAGTACACATATTACCATGCACAAGGACTTAGGTTCAAGGCCCTGGTCCCCCACCTACAGGAGAAAACGGCACAAATGGTGAAAGTGTCTCTCTTTCTCCTCATTCTCTCTTGGTTTCTCTCTCTGTCTCTATCTAATAAAAAGAAAAACAAATTTAAAGAATGGTGCTATGGGGTCTCACGCATACGTAAGTCCATCACTCTGGAGATAGCCTTTTCATTCTTTTTATTTTGGACAGAGATAGACAGACAGACAGACAGACAGACAGAAGCTGAGTAGATGAATAGAGCTTCACCTGTTGTCATGGTCCTCTACTCTGGTGTTGGGACTTGAACCCAGGCCCTTGCGTAAGGCAAATGCTCTGCTGAATAAGTTACCTCAGTAACTGGTCCCAATAAATAAATCCTAAAAACAAATCAAAGCGGGAGTCGGGCGGTAGCGCTGCGGGTTAAGCGCAGGTGGCACAAAGCGCAAGGACCAGCGTAAGGATCCGGGTTTGAGCCCCTGCCTCCCCACCTGCAGGGGCGTCGCTTCACAGGCGGTGAAGCAGGTCTGCAGGTGTCTGTCTTTCTCTCCCCCTCTCTGTCTTCCCCTTCTCTCTCCACTTCTCTCTGTCCTATCTAACAGTGACGACATCAATAACAACAACAATAACTACAACCACAACACCTGCAGACCTGCTTCACCACCTGTGAAGTGACTCCCCTGCAGGTGGGGAGCCGGGGGCTCGAACTAGGTGCTTACACTGGTCCTTGCGCTTCACGCCATGTGTGCTTAACCGCTACCGCCTGACCCCCTCTTTGCAAATTTCTATCCATATTGTTACGTTATCTTTAAATAGAGGTACTTTAGCTTCTTTGTGTATATGTGTTTATTTTTTATTGGGGGGGGTTTAATACTTTACAGTGCAGTCATTGACAAGAGTACAATTTCATTCTGCACCAGAACTCCTTTGCTCCCCCTCCTTCCCCAGAATCCTTTGCTTTGATGTAATATTAATTTCTTTATTTACAGTTTGAATGCCAAGTATTAACTTATTTATGTTAAACATAATTTTTATTACTAGTGCTTTAACATTGTGTTACATAATTATAAATATAATGGAAAATTGTCTAGGGATATTGTTTCAACCACATTTTTTATCATTTTATTGGGGGATTAATGTTTTACAGTACAGTTGTTGCCACATGGGTAATAGCATTTGTGTTTGAAAACGGATAGTATCTTGATTAATTTTCAAAAGTTCTTTAAAAAGCTCATGTTATCTCCACTGAATAGATGAGAAAACCGAGACTCAGGGCAACTCAGTGAATTTCTCAAGATCACATAGCTAAAAAGGGACAGAATGAGAATTCTTATTTATTTATTTTAAAAAAGAAGACGTTAACAAAAACCGTAGGAGAGGTATGACTCCACACAATTCCCACCACCAGATCTCCGTATCCTATCCCCTCCCCAGATAGCTTTCCTGTTCTTTATCCCTCTGGGAGGACCCACTAGAATGAGAATTCTGATGAATCACTGCTCGGTGGGCAGGGGGGTGATCTACCCAAGGAGAGCGTACACTTTGCCTTGGGTGGGCCCTCAGGTGCACTATGTACAGTGAAGATTGAAGATTGAAGTGGTGGTGTGGCGTCTCAGCCTTTCCCTGTCTTTCATGTTCTGTCTGAAAAAAAAAAATCCAACAGGAGTGATAAAATGATGCAAGTGAAAGAAACCCCCAGTTAAACCCTAGGGTAAAGCAAAACAAAACAGAACAAAACAAAACGGAACAACATTTATTACGTATATTTAAGGTTTCTTGAAGAACAAAGAAGTGTCGCAGTTTTGGTGTGATGAAGTTTTCCAGCTGGACTTTGTCTAGAGACCGGCAGGTATAATGAGCCGGCATTTCTCTTGCAGCGAGCGCTTTCACACTACAGGTGGGATATGCAGCCGTGGAGTAATTAGAGAGTGTGATTTGTAGTCATACAGCTGTTGGTTATACATCAGTTGCAGGAGAAAGGTTGTTATTCACGCAGCATTGAGAACACATGCGTGTTTGTTTGGAGTGGCTGGCTGTTCATTTGACAACTTATTCTTTAGGCTCTTTTTTTTTTTTTTGGCATTGTGAACTGCACTACTGCTTATTTAGATTCTGTGCCTTAAAAAAAAAAAAACCAACTCATTGAAATCTTCTGCTGTATTCCCAACTTAGTAATAGCAGATCTTAAGTGTACTTAATTTTTGTTCTAATCATATCTGCTCTTTAATCATTGGCCTACTGTTGACTTGATCAATGAACATAATTTTCACTTTCAAAATTAATATTGACTTTATGCAGTGTAAGTCCTTTTGTTTTCCCTCTTACCTGGAACTTGAAACTCTGTAAACCCTAATTTCCCTGACTCCATTGTTATTACTATTAAATCTTAAATAAGGGAGTCAGGTGGTAGTGCAGCAGGTTAAGCGCATGTGGGGCAAAGCCCAAGGCCTGGCTTAGGGATCCTGGTTCAAGCCCCCGGCTCCCCACCTACAGGGAGTCGCTTCACAGGTGGTGAAGCGGGTCTGCAGGTGTCTTTCTTTCTTTTTTTAAAAAAATTTATTTATTTATTTTCCCTTTTGTTGCCCTTGTTGTTTTTATTGTTGTTGTTACAGATGTTGTCATTGTTGGATAGGACAGAGAGAAATGGAGAGAGGAGAGGGAGACAGAGAGGGGGAAAGAAAGATAGACACCTGCAGATCTGCTTCACCGCCTGTGAAGCGATTCCTCTGCAGGTGGAGAGCTTGAACCTGGATCCTTATGTTGGTTCTTGTACTTCGCGCCACCTGCGCTACCGCTTAACTCTCTAGGTGTCTGTCTTTCTCTCCCCCTCTCTGTCTTCCCCTCCTCTCTCTGTTTCTCTCTGTCCTATCCAACAACGATGACATCTGTTAACAACAACAATAATAACTACAACAACAATTAAAAAAACAACAAGGGCAACAAAAGGGAAAATAAATAAATATAACAAAAAAACTTAAATAAATTAGTTGTGTAGCAATGTGCATCATCACAGGGTGCAAACTTACCATTGTGTAAGGAAAAGGAAGATATCAGCTTGTGACCATAGTTTGTCTCTGTCATTAGTCACTCACATTGTTTTTCTATCTGGAGTCCTACTATGACTTCTAGTTTCTTCAGCTCGTGCTTTATGGTATCTCTTTGTCATTCAAGTCAACTGACCTTGTCTCGCAACCACTGCTGGAATTAAGAAGGACATCGAGCAGAGTCACAGGTTCTTTTTTTCCATACTTACTTGAGTTTCTGCTTATGTGCTGTCAGATATGTCTGGTAGAGGTATTTTCTTTATGAACCTTGTTGTCTTTTTAGACTTCACCAGGAGGAAAATTAGAGACCTTTGTGCTTAGAAGACTTGCTAAAGATTTCTTTTTTTTGTATATTTATTTATTTTCCCTTTTATTGCCCCAGTTGTTTTTTTATCATTGTTGTTGTTGTTATTGTTGTCATTATTGTTGGATAGGACAGAAAGAAATGGACAGAGGAGGGGAAGACAGAGAGGGGAAAGACAGACAGACACCTGTAGACCTGCTTCACCACCTGTGTAGCGACTTGCCTGCAGGCGGGGAGCCCTTGCACTTTGCACCACATGTGCTTACCCTGCTGTGCTACCACCCGACTCCCTGATTTCTGAGATTTCTATTATCATGCCATATAGGGCTGATTCTGAGGTAAACAGAGCACAAACATCCTTCTTATCAGAGAATAACACTAACTTGCCTTCCCTGTGGCTATTAGTACAACTTCTTCCTAATTATTTTTTTCCATTTTGTTGCCCTTGTTGTTTATTGTTGTTGTTATTATTATTGTTATTGCTATCATTGTTGTTGGATAGGACAGAGAGAAATGAAAGGACAGAAAAACAGAAAGGGGAGAGAAAGATAAACACCTGTAGACCTGCTTCACCGCTTGTGAAGCGACCCCCTTGCAGGTGGGGAACTGGGGGCTGGAACCGGGATCCTTATGCCGGTCCCTGCGCTTTGCGCCACATGGCTTAACCCGCTGCTCTACTGCCCAGTCCCTGGACCACAGATCCTTATGGGGTGCAGGTGTCTTCTGTAATTGCTTCTCTGCTGGACATAGATGTTGACGGGTCAATCTATACCCCCAGCCTGTTTCTATCTTTCCCTATTTGGGTAGGGCTCTGGGGAGGTGGGGTTCAGGGTACATTGGTGAGGTGGTCTACCCAGGGAAGGCAGGTTGGAGTCATGGTAGCAGCTGCAACTTGGTGGCTGGAAAGCATTAAGATATAAAGCAGAACAATTGTGTAATAATAAGGAACCTAAAGGTAAAACTGTAGCAGATGAAATTTGGGGTCTTCATGTTGGATGGAGCCAGGAAGTCTATTTTAGGTATATTCCAAGGGGCCTATGACTTTACTAATTTTTTACTGAGCCCAGTAGTTAACATGCATCCATGCATCTGGACTAGGAGTACTGTCTTTTCTCCTTCTTCTTCTTCTTCTTCTTCTTCTTCTTCTTCTTCTTCTTCTTCTTCTTCTTCTCCTTCTTTTTTAACTAAAACTTTTAATTTATTCCCTTTTGTTGCCCTTGCTGTTTTATTGTTGTTGTTGTTGTTAGAACAGAGAGACATGGAGAGAGAAAGGGAAGACAGAGAGGGGAGAGAAAGATAGACACCCTCAGACCTGCAGGTCTGTGAACAACAACAATAACAACAACAATAAACAACAAGGGCAACAAAACGGGGAAAAAATAATTAGGAAGCGACTCCCCTGCAGGTGGGGAGCCAGGGGCTCGAACCGGGATCCTTAAGCTGGTCCTTGTGCTTTGTGCCACCTGCGCTTCACCCGCTGTACTACCCCCGACTCCGTTCCTCTTCTTTTTAACTACTTTTATTTCGGTCCTCTTAATGCAGAGAAAATAGTGTCATATAACTTCTGATATTCTGAGGAAAAGCTGCCAAACTTGCCATTCAGTTTTGTGAGCCTCTTAATATGTACCCAAGTGGTATGGCTCTAACATCATATTAATTTCAAAATATGTCCTATCCTACTTATACAATATTTGTGCAGGTACAGAGAAATAAATTCTGGGCTTAAGTCAATTTAGCGATATTTTATGAAAAAGATTCCTTTCTATGTCAGGGATTCAGAAGTTTGCTTTATTATCTGTTCTGAAAAATGACAATTCACATATAAATTTAGGGGGGATAAATTGTTATCATCTTTCTCCATACATAAATATTACTGTTTATCAGCATATTTATAAATGCATATGATGTGACGGGTTATATCACACCTATGCTATAGTATGCATTTGTCACAAGACATATTTATGTAGATCCCCTAAAGTTATGGAATCTTGGAGGACACTGGGACTGTAAATCAATCCAGAGCTTTAAGTTATGTGGCTGAATAGTAGAAGTAAGGTAGTTTCTCTCTGAGAGTTCACTTGAATATTCTGTCCTAGAGGCAGTATTGTTTCTTAGGTACCTGATTGATTTTAGGCTTGAATTTTTTACTGCAGAAGCACTTGGAATACTACCTAGTTGAAAATAAAAAGTCAAAGTAACTTTTCTCTGGGTGTGTAAAACTGCTTCCTCCTTTACAACACCTCTGTACTGACAGACAACTCTGAGTATGTCTAATTGTTTTACTAAGGGTCCAGTTTCTTCTTCTAGCGTTTGCCCTTCTTCCGTAGCCAGTCAACAGCGTCAGGTTGAGCCTGATGTAAAGTTCCGAGACCTCCTTTGAATCTGGAGAGGGGGCAGTCGTTGACTATGTGGGTCATAGTCTGTCTGGAGCCGCAGGGGCAGTTCGGGTCGTCTCTGACTCCCCAGCGATGGAACATAGCGGCGCACCGGCCAAGGCCTGTTCGATAGCGATTGAGGAGGGCCCAATCATAACGTGCTAGGTCAAAGCCGGGTTGACGCTTGCAGGGGTCTGTGATGAGGTGTTTGTTCTTGACCTCAGCTGACTGCCAACTCTGTTTCCAAGAGTCTGGAACAGAGAAGTTCAGTGTAGGCGTAGGGGACCAGATTGGGTGACGAGACATCAAGCGTTGGACAGGGTGGGCGAAGATATCCGCGTATATTGGCAGGTCCGGTCGAGCGTAGACATGGGAAATGAACTTAGATGATGCCGCATCTGGTGGGGTGATGTTGCTAAGAACTGGCAGCCATGGAACCGGGGTGGAACAGATGGTTCCAGAAATGATCCTCATGGAGGAATATAATTTGGAATCGACCAAGTGGACATGGGGGCTACGGAACCATACTGGGGCACAGTATTCTGCAGTGGAATAGCATAATGCCAGAGATGATGATCGTAGTGTGGAAGCGCTCGCGCCCCATGAGGAGCTGGCCAGTCTTGCAATGATGTGATTCCTCGCGCCCACCTTTGCTGCAGTTTTTATGAGATGTTCGTGAAATGACAGAGTGCGATCGAGAGTAATGCCAAGATAGACTGGCTGGGCTTCATGCCGGATTCTCGTATCGCCAAGCTGCACATTAAGCTCACGCGAGGCCGAGGCATGGTGTAGATGGAAAATAGATGATACCGTTTTTGCAGTGCTAGGGATTAGTCGCCATTTTTTACAGTAATCAGATATCAGAGACATGTCTTTCGTGAGTGTTTCCTCGAGGATGTCAAACTTGGATGCCTGAGTTGCACAGCAGATGTCATAGGCGTAGATGAACTTCCTTGAAGAAGTTTCTGGGAGGTCATTGATGTAAATATTAAATAGCGTAGGAGCCAGAACAGAGCCCTGGGGGAGGCCACTTGAGACAAGTCTCCATCTGCTAGACTTGTCACCCAGATGCACCCGGAATCTTCTGTTTTGGAGAAGAAACGATATAGTGTTGGCCAGCTATGGAGGCAGGCATCTTGAGATCTTGACTAGGAGACTACAGTGCCAGACCGTGTCATAGGCTGCTGTGAAATCAACAAAGACAGCACCCATCTTTAAATTCTTCTGGAATCCATTTTCAAGGGTCCAATGAAAATAAATGTCTTCAAAGGTTATTTGCTTATATCAACTATAAATATAAATGTTGACCAGATAGTGCACAGCTGTGGGTCACAGTCACAATTCGAAGTGGGACTTCTCTCTTTTTTCCATTTTATTATTATTTTTTTCTTCCAAATGACTTTATTGAGGGTGGTTAATGGTTTATAGTTTCCTCCTTCTTCCTTTCTTTCATTCTTTCATCTTTTTTTATTTGATAGGACAGAGATTATTTAAGAGTGGAGGAAGATACAGAGAAAGAGAGACATCTGCAGTAGTGCTTCGCTGCTCATGAAGCTTCCCTCCTGCAGGTGGGAGCAGGGTCTTGAACCAGAGTCCTTGTGCATGGCAATGTATATGCCCAACTGGGTGTGCCACTGCCTACCCAGGTGAACAGCTTTTTATGTAAAATCTTTTCAACTGCTGATTATGGACTGTGAGAACAGACTGATAAGGATTTGGCTCCTGTGAAAATATGAATAGATAGGGGCCTTCGGATAGATCGATGCGATAAATATTAATTGTATTTGCATGTTTTCTTTAAGTTTGGGAGCAATTCTTTGTAGTAACCCAGCTTTTTAGTCATATTTTCAACCCCGACACCATCTACCCAGACAATATTTTTAAACCGCCTCTGTGTTAGTTATCAAACTCCAGTAAAAATTATCACAATCATGGGCTGCTAGGAACAAAACTAATATAGACTTCCTATCTTCTTTCACCTGAAAATCCCTATTCTCATCTGCTCCATTCCTACTCTTTCTTCCTTCCTTCCTTTCTTTCTCTCTTTCCATCTTTCTTTCTCTCTTTCTTTCTCCCTTTCTTTCTTTCTTTCTCTCTTTCTCTCTTTCTCCCTTTCTTTCCTTTCTTTACCATTCCTACATTTTGTCCTGCTTTATATCTTGCTGCATTTCAGCCACCAATTTGCAGATACTACTATGATGCTATTCTGGATTTCCTGGGCAGATGATCTCACTAAAGTGTCCTGAAGTCTCACCTCTCTAGAACCCTACCCCAGTAGGGAAAGATAGAAACAGAATTGGAGGTATGGATCAACATGTCAACACCCATCTCCAGCAGAGAAGCAATTACAGAAGCTTCCAACTTTTGCCCTCTGAAAAGAATTTTGGTCCATACTCCCAGAGGGAGAAATTTTAGGGGAAGATGACCAGAGGGCTCTGAACTCCTATTTTATCAGGGCTTGGAGAGAAAAAGAGGAAGAAAAATAAATAAATAAATAAATGGAAAGAAGACATTTGGAAGTAGTAGAAATATATATAAATATGATATATAAAATATGTATAAATATAATATATATGTATAAATATAATATATTTTTATATAAATATATATAAATATGTCATATTTATATATTTATATATATTTATATAAATATATCATATATATATTTATATATGTAAAATATATAAATATGATATATAAATACGATAGATATGAAAGTAATAGTCAACCCATATCTGTGACGTTGGGAGAACTAATGCAGTTTCCAGTGGAAGGAATGGGGACAGAGACAAACTCTGGTGGTGGGAAAGGTATGGAATTACACCCCTGTTATCTTATAATTTTGTAAGTCAGTATTAAAAACCTAATGTTTTTCATCCCTTGAGTCCCAACTTCATCTTTCTCCTGAAGCCTTCCCTATTACCTCTGATCTACAGTGGTTTATTCTTTCTCTGAACTCCAAGAACATTTGCTGATTGATCTATGTCTTTGATTTTTCTCATTTAGGCTTTGTAACCCATTCTGTCTGAATGACTGTTTAACTTTATCTGTTTTCATGTCATATCTCTTCAACTGAATTGAAGACTCTTTGAGGCCATAGACTATGTACCATAATAGATCTTATGTTGTTTAGCACAGGAAGTCCTTAAATTGCTTAGCCCATAGTAAATAAACACTCAAGTCATCTTTATGAAGCAAATGAATAAAGCCAATGACAGTTTCATGCCTCACCACAGTAGGTCATGTACAAATATAGTTTGTGCACTGGGATTAGTATAAAATGTTTTCAGAGGACCATGGACTCTCAGGATGGGAAGACACTTGCACGTCAACCCAATTAATTCTCTGTCATGAAACAATCCTCTGCACACAGAGCTATCCTTTCCAGATGGGACACCTCCATGATCTAGAACAAATGCTCTAATAAACCCGGGACTTTTCAGGTACACCAGTACAATGGCAAGCTTGGCAAAATTTTCAGCCAGATTGTCTGGGTTCACGCTCACTACTCCTGATCAATGGAGTTTTGGACAATTTCTCTAGACTTTGTTTATTTACCTGTAAATGTGGAATCATTTTACAAACCCACAGTTACTTAAAAAAATTTAATAACATTTTATTGACTTATCACTGGTAAGTTCCTGTATCTGTGTGTAGGATGCAACACACCCACCAAGAAATTCTAGTGCTATGACACTATCAAAAATAACCTCCTCTGCTAATTTTTCCCCATCATCCTTTCCGTATTCCTCTTGAAACCACCATATTTTTCAGAGTCTAAGAATTATTTTTAATGTCCTTATCAATTTATTTGCTTTGGAATTTACATCTCACATGTATAAACTCACATTTTATTATTTGCAATCCTATAAAGTTTAAAATCTCTGAAAAATTAAGGTTTTGTTACTTTCAGCTGGTTAAATAGCTCAACTGCTAAAAGATCAGACTTGAATACCTGTGGTCCCTTGTTTGAACCTTGTCACATCATGCACCAGTGAGGGACTCTGGCTTCTCTCTGTCACATGTGAAACTCTTTCCTGTGTATGTAATAAAATAATCTTTATTTAAAAGAAGTTTTTGGGAGACCAGGCGGTGGAGCACTTGGTTAAACGCACACATTGCAGTGCACAAGGACCTGGGTTCAAGCCCCTGGTCCCCACCTGTAGGGAGAAAGCTTCACAAGTGGTGAAGCAGTGCTGCAGGTGTGTCTCTCTGTCTCTTTCTCTTTCTCTCTCTCTCTCTCTCTCCCCCTTCTCAATTTCTCTCTGTTTCTATCCAATAGTATGAATTAAAAAATAATATTAAAAACATAAAAAATTAAAAAAATTTTTGTTACTTACATGCCAGGAAAATCTCTTATGATACAAACTTTAAAAGAAAATTACTTAAATGGATCTGAAATAACCCTCCTGTATGCACTAATTGGTAAATATACATGTGTTTCGGGAGTCGGGCTGGAGTACAGTGGCTTAAGTGCAGGTGGTCCAAAGCGCAAGGACCAGCGTAATGATCCTGGTTCGAGCCCCCAGCTCCCCACCTAGAGGGGAGTCATTTCACAAGCATTGAAGAAGATATTCAGGTGTCTATCTTTCTCTCCTCCTCTCTCCATTTCTCTCTGTCCTATCCAACAATGACAACATCAGTACCTACAACAGTAAAACAACAAGGGCAACAAAAGGGAATAAATAAGTATGTATATGTGTGTGTGTGTGTGTGTTTCTGCCTTGGAATACTACATGTAGTAAGTATCTTTTACAATTCTGAGAAGTTCTAAATAGCAGAATATATCAGCCTCAAGTGGCTCCGATAAGTAATCATTGACTTCTATTACTTACTCATAGAATTGCTATGGAGATGAAATAGTGGATGAAACCTATTTAACACAACACATGGCATATGACAAGCCTTTAGGAAATGTCAACTGATGTCACTGGCACTTACATTTTCAATTAATTGCACCAGTGTTTGTTTGTTTTTTTAAACCAAATTAAATTTAGTTAATCAAGTCAATTTTATTTCTTTCAACATTTAATGTTTTATATATATTATGAGCACTGCTGTTTTTCTTATTCTCTTAAGTACAAAGCTAGAACTGGAAACATCTTTAATAGGTGAAATTATATTTCATAATTAAAATTTTGTTATTGACTCTGGCTTCATAACAACTCTGGAAAGTGTGCTCATTCCTATTTATTTGTGAATTAACTCATTTCATAAAACTGATTCTAACATCATCTGAAAATATAGTGTTTATTTATTTTTTAAAAATTTCCTTTTTGCCCTTGTTTTTTGTCATCATTGTTGTTGTTACTATTGTTGTTGTATGTTTATTTATTTTTTTTAACTATAGATCTTTCCTCATTAAAAAATAGATTTTCCATGACACCATCTGCCCAGATAATAACTTGTATCCACTGGCATATCAGATTTCAAACTAAGGGGAAAAAATAAAAAGGAAAAAAAAAAACTAGTATAGCCACAGGACCTTTGGAATATAACTAAAATATGCCTACTAGCTATCTACAAAATGGAGGGTCCCCCTCCCCAACTCTTCATCTGCACTATTTCAGCCTTTAGGTCCATGGTCGGTCAACAGTTTGTTTGCCTTTGTATGTTAACTCTCTTGTCAACCACCAGGTTCCAGATGCTAGCATGATACCGGCCAGACTTCTCTGGACAGACAACCCCCCCAATATGTCCTGGAGCTCCACTTCTCCAGACCCCTTCCCCACTAGGGAAAGAGAGAGACAGGCTGGGAGTATAGATCGACCTGTCAACGCCCATGTTCAGCAGGGAAGCAATTACAGAAGCCAGACCTTCCACCTTCTGCATCCCACAATGACCTTGGGTCCATACTCCCAGAGGGATAAAGAATAGGAAAGCTATCAGGGGAGGGGATGGGATACTGAGTTCTGGTGGTGGAAATTGTGCAAAGTTGTACCCCTCTTATCCTATGGTTTAGTCAATGTTTCCTTTTTATAAATAAAAAATTAAAAAGATTTTATAGAGACCTTTTTTTTGCCGTGGTAACTGCTGATCTCCAATGCCTAGTACGGTTCCTGGTATATGACACATATTCATAATTGCTTATTGAATAAATGAAGGAATGAGGTAACGAGAAAAAAAGCATAATTAGTTACTATTTGACTACAAGCTGCATGACAGTAAGGACAGTGTCTGGCTATTGTCACATTTTTTAAAATTTTTATTGGAGAGAGACAGAGAGAAATTGAAAGGGAAGGAGGAGATAGAGAGGGAGAGAGAGACAGAGATACCTGTTGCCCTGCTTCACCATTGCAAGTGGGGACCAGGGGCTTGAACCTGGGTCCTTGTGTACTGTAATGTTTGTGCTTAATCAGGTGTGCCACCTCCTGGCCCCAGAACAATTAATAGATAAAAAAAACTTCCATCCAGGGGGATTTAGATTATGAAATCTAATAAATTTAGGATTTTCATAGTCTCCAGTAGCATGGTGAGAATAATGAGAATGGAACGGGGTGCATAAAGCTTACAACTATATTTGATTTCAGGGCTGGTGCACCTTGTTAAGTGCTCACATTACAGTGTTCAAGGACCCAGGTTCAAGCCCCTGATCCCCACCTGCAGGAGAAAAGCTTCATGAGTGGTGAAGCAGGACTACAGGTGTCTCTCTGTTTCTCCCTGTCTATCTCCCCTTTCCTCTCAATATATCTGTCTCTATCCAATAATAAATAAAATATTAAAATAAATAAACAATAATAAATTCTTTTAAAAAATCAAGTGTTTTAAAAATACTATAGTTGTTTTTTTCCAGAGGAGGTTGAAGCAAATTCATAAAATGTTAATATTTTAAGAACTTAGGTGGATCTTCCTCCTCCTCCTCTTTATAACCTTCTTATATATAAGAATTATTTCATTAGGAAAAAAAAACTGTTGGGTGGCGGATAAACAGCATAATGGTTATGCAAAGAGACTCTCATGCCTAAGACTCCAAAGTCCCAGGTTCAATCCCCCGCACCACCATACACCAGAGCTGAGCAGTGCTCTGCCTCAAAGAAGAAAGAAAGAAAGAAAGAAAGAAAGAAAGAAAGAAAGAAAGAGAGAAAGAAAGAAAGAAGGGAACAGACAAAAATTGTACGAAGGAGGAAAACACAGAAGTTGCAGGTTCTTTTAGCAACACAGATGAGAGCTGGTGTTTGCTTGGATCACACTAGAGAATGAAAGGGTGTATTTGGAATATATTTGGAAGGTACGGTCTGCAGGATTTCATGTTGAATTGGACGAGAGTTGTGAGAGGAGAAAAAAAATCAAGGTCACTTTTTTTTTTTTTTTTAGATCTGAGCAACTAGGTAGGTGGTGGCATCAGTCATTTGGTTGAAAAAGACCAGAGGAGGAGCAAATTTAGGTAGGGTGACAATGAAGAGCTTGATTTGGGGTAGGGAAGACTAAGCTGTCTAAGTGGACATACCCAAGTAGGTAATGCGATAGAAAAAACTAGATCATATATTCCCTCTTATTGTTGTTGTTATTGATGTCGTATAGGACAGAGAGAAATCGAGTGAGGAAGGGAAGACAGAGAGGGGGAGGGAAAGAGAGACACCTGCAGACCTGCTTCACCGCCTGTGAAATGACTCCCCTGCAGGTGGGGAGCCGGGGGGGCTCGAACCGGGATCCTTACGCCAGTCCTTGTGCTTCATGTCACTTGCACTTAACCTGCCATGCTATTGCCCGACTCCCTATACTTCCTTTTTTTCCTTTTTCTTTTTAATTTAATTTTTTATTTATAAAAAGGAAACATTGACTAAACTATAGGATAAGAGGGGCACAACTCTACACAGTTCCCACCACCAGAACTCCATATCCCATCCCCTCCCCTGATAGCTTTCCTATTCTTTATCCCTCTGGGAGTATGGACCCAGGGTCATTATGGGGTGCAGAA
Organism: Erinaceus europaeus; assembly: GCF_950295315.1. NCBI lineage: Eukaryota > Metazoa > Chordata > Mammalia > Eulipotyphla > Erinaceidae > Erinaceus > Erinaceus europaeus. The sequence goes on along the minus strand of NC_080174.1, from coordinate 82,717,397 downwards.
GGTGGAAGGTCTGGCTTCTGTAATTGCTTCCCCACCGAACGTGGACATTGACAGGTCGATCCATACTCCCAGCCTGTCTCTCTCTTTCTCTAGAAGGGAAGGGCTCTGGGGAAGTGGAGCTCCAGGACACATTGGTGAGGTTGTCTGTCCAGGGAAGTCTGGCCAGCATCATGCTAACATCGGGAACCTGGTGGTTGACAAAAGAGTTAACATACAAAGCCAAACAAATTGTTGACCTTTCATAGACCTAAGGGCTGGAATAGTGCAGATGAAGAGTTGGGGAGGGGGGTCCTCTACTTTGTAGACAGCTAGTAGGCATATTTTATTATTATTTTTTATTTATTTATTGTTTTTATTTAAGAAAAGAGACATTAACAAAACCGTAGGATAGGAAGGGTACAACTCCACACAATTCCCACAACCCAATCTCCATATCCCATCCCCTCCCCTGATAGCTTTCCCATTCTCCATCTCTCTGGAAGTATGGACCCAGGGTCGTTGTGGGATGCAGAAGGTGCAAGGTCTGGCTTCTGTAATTGCTTCCCCGCTGAACATGGGTGTTGACTGGTCGGTCCATACTCCCAGTCTGCCTCTCTCTTTCCCTAGTAGGGTGGGTCTCTGGGGAAACGTAGGCATATTTTAGTTATATTCCAAAGGGCCTGTTTTTATCTTTGCTTATTACCCTCCCCCTCAGTCCTTTTGGTTTCTTAGCTAGGGATTTGGAATTTGTGAAAGGAATGGCTTTTGGTAAGGCAAAGTCAGCTGTGATGGAGTTGAAATGATTCTCTCTTTAAATTTTATTTATTTATTATTCGGTAGAGACAGAGAGGAATTGAGAGGGGAAGGGTAGATAGAGAGGGAGAGAGAGACCTGCAGCTCTACTTCACTGCTTCGGAAATTTTTCCTTCTGCAGGTGGCAACCACGGGCTTGAACCCAGGCCCTTGCACATCGTAGTGTGTGTGCTCTTAACCAGGTGTGCCATGGCCCGGCCCTTAGTTGAAATGATTCTCTATAAGACCTGCTATACTCCTGGAACCCTTGGATAGGGCCCACTTTCCTGTATGCATCTCCCAATCCAAACCAAATAACATTGCATCTGCCGATCACAACCTAACCAAAGCAACGATTGCTACCTCAACATGCTTCACCTCAGAATGTATCCAGAGACTTCACGTGTGGAATGACAACCCTTCAGCTTCATTACTCGGGTGAGACATTTCCTTTAATAGTACACTCTAATTTCATCTCAGGTAGTTCACTTTCCAACAAAGTCCCATAACCTAGATATACACCAGTTTCTGTGAGAGAGAGCTTATGTGCACACGTATCCATAAACTACTGCAAAATATATACCTGAAAGCAGGACTACACTAGAGTTTGCAGTGAGTACCTCCCTAACACTTCCTCTCCACTATTCCAAGCTTGGGATCCATGATTGCTCAACAAATTGTTTGGCTTCATATGTTAACTCTCTTTTCAATCACCAGGTTCCAGATGCCACCAGGATGCTGGCTAGGCTTCCCTGGATTGAAGACCCCACCAATGTGTCCTGGAGCTCAGCTTCCCCAGAGACACACCCTACTAGGGAGAGAGAGAGGCAGACTGGGGGTATGGACCGACCAGTCAACGCCCATGTTCAGCGGGGAAGCAATTACAGAAGCCAGACCTTCTACCTTCTGCAACCCTCAAGGACCCTGGGTCCATGCTCCCAGAGGGATAGAGAATGGGAAGGCTACCATGGGAGGGGGTGGGTTATGGGGATTGGGTGTTGGGAATTGTGTGGAGTTGTACCCCTCCTACCTTATGCTTTTGTTCACTAATCCTTTCTTAAATAAAAAATTAAAAAAAAAAAAAAAGACCTGCTATACTTGTTTGCAAGTGATCTCTGAAAATAAGTACAAGGAACTAACTGAGCAATAGTGCGGTTTCCACTACTTGGAATTCCACGGCGCTTGTTCATCATATAGACAAGGATCGGGACTCTCAGGCTTAGAAGTGTGAAAGAAGCCTCATCAGCATGCCTTGCTTTGTGTCTAATATTGTGCTTACATGGTGTCTTTCCTAAGTCCAAGAGTGAGAAAGGCTAGTATTTCAGCACCTATTGTAATCAAAGTTCTGTACAAGCGTCTAAGGATGCTGAAGTAAAAAATGTCACTGTTAATTTCCAGTCTTGAGAAGTACCTTTGAAGTATGTAAAAATAGGGGCCAGGCAGTGGTGCATCTGGTTGAGCGCAAGTTACAATGCACAAGGATCCAGGTTCAAGCCCCTGGACCCCATCTGCAGGGAGAAAGTGGTGAGGCAGGGCTACAGGTGTCCGTCTCTCTCCCTTTCTATCTCCCTCTTCCTCTCAGTTTCTGGCTGTCTCTATCCAGTAAGCAAATAAAGATAATAAGATAATCAATAACTTATGAAAAAAAGAAATATGTGAAAATAAATGCAACCAGGGGCCAAGTGGTGGCATACCTGGTTAAGTGCTCACATTACAGAGTGCAAGGACCCAGGTTCAAGCCCCTGGTCCCCACCTACGGGGAAAAGTTACACAAGTGGTGAAGCAGGTCTGCAGGTGTCTCTCTGTCTCTCTCCATCTCTGACTTCTCCTCCCTTCTCAATTTCTCTCTGTCTCTATCCAATCACAAATAATTTTTTAAAAAAAAATTTTAACCATTAACTGAAAATCAAGTGTATGCCAGACACTTGATATCCATGAACTAATACTAAGTATTTGTGAAACTTTTATGAACGAGTCACTCTTATTCTATGTTGCTTAAATTTCTGGGGACTCAGTTTTCATATATCAAAAACAAGGATTACAATTTCATATGTGTATGTCTCAAGTACCTGTGGAATATGTTTTTTTTTTCTTTTTTTGGTAACCAGAACACTGCTTAGCTCTGATTTATGATGTTGCTTAGTACTGAAGCCCGTGAAATATCTTAATGCTATAAACAGAAACTAAAAAGAAATGAATTATATATTGTCTGATAAAAAGTGATAGATGTAAAAAAATATCA